>NC_039244.1:24133960-24204574 GCF_003368295.1 Carassius auratus | reverse complement strand
GCGCATTGACGTGCCACGTGACCTAAACAACGTTGCTGTTTTCGGAAATGAATTCAGGAGGATCGTGAGTGTAAAAGGTGATTTCTGCTTTTTATACACGCTATATTCATTTCTGTTGTTTCATACAGAACTTTAATATTTATTTATGAACATACACGTGTAACCGTGGTCAACGTATTAGGTTAAAGTCTTTAAAGGTCATTTATGGGTCACATTACATTTTGACAGCCCACAGATGATGTGCCTTGTTTGGTGAACTGTGGTTATTGTTATGTATGTTTTATTGCGGAGGTGTTAGTAGTGTCATGTCGGTTTCTCTTAAATCGACAATCAAAACACCCCAAAGTGCCATAATTTTAAATAATCGAAATTTTCACTTCCAGTGTAAACAAAGACTTACATGGCTTTGTCATTTCTTTCTCTGTGCTTTTCATTTGTGCTTCTATCGATCTGTAATCAGCAAGAAAATCTTCTTATCTGTTGGAGATTCTTTCTGACCTGGATAACCTTTAAACTATAACCCTCAACCTTTTTTCAATTATTATTATTTTTTTAACTAGGCTCTCAAGCCAACATCTAAGTTTGTCTATGAAACATCTATTAGTTAATGTCAGCCGAACCCCATATCACATAAATTATTTAAATTTGTCATTTTTTTAAACTCCTAGTAATTAAATTAAAATAAATTAATATGTGTTCATTTAATTAAAAGCATCTGCTAAATGAACAGCAGTAGTAAAAATGAATGAAAATCAAAGCTTGCACCTGTTCATTTTGATTTCATTCTGTTTTTAGTAGTCTAGAGAAGAGGAAGAGGGTGAGGAGGAAGATGGAGGATTTCCCCATCCGGACAGTGGAGATGGTGTGCTTGGGTTCAAGTGTGGCTCTCTCTGGTCTGTTTTATTACATCTACAGGAAGAAATGCAAAACTGTGAACAAGCTTAATGTGAGTACATTTGCAAAAATGACAATTTAGACACTATATATGCATGTATATAAATATAACTTGGATACTAGGAAATTATTAGTGCTTGGAATTTGTTCTTTTGATTTAAAGTGTCTGCTACACTTAAGCAGTGAAATAGGAGAAATTAAAAAATAAAAATAAACAAATTGTGTTTTGTTGTTAGGAAGCTCCAGTTTTGCCGGTGGATGAAAAGTTAGTAGATCTTTTGAATGCCACGCCAGGGAAATGTCTGCAGTATGTGGTCATCGAGGGTAACATTCACTTTCCATTATAGTGTCTCAGCTGATCTGTAGAATATAACTCAATCTCTCCTTCACTTTCCACTGACTTGTTTCCACTTTCTCTCGCTGTAGGTACAGTGCAATCTATCGGGGAACCGTTAAGGAGTCAGTTTCAGGATGGCAGTGTTGGTGTAATCCAGAAACTGGTCCTCCGAGAACACAAACTTGTGTGGAACAGTTTAGCTCGCACTTGGTAAGTCCTGGTCCCTTGCTAATATAAATATACATCACCATTCAAAAGGTTGGAGACTTTAATATTTTATCTTTTTTTAGAAGGAAATTAATACTTTTATACAGCAAGGATGCATTATATTAATCAAAAGTGACAGGAAAGACATTTATAATGTTACAAAAGGTTTCCTTTTTAAATAAATGCTGCTCTCTTGAACTTTCTGTTCATTTAAGAATCCTGAAAAAAAGTGTCACTGTTTGTACAAAAATGTTAACCAGCACAACTGTTTTCAACATTAATAATAATAATTAAAATAATATATTAGAAGGATTTCTGAAGGATCACGTGATACTGAAGACTTGAGTAATGAATGCTAAAAATGTAGAGTTACATCACAGGAATAAATTATGTTTTAAAATACATTAACATAGAATGTAGTAATTTTAGATTGTGATACTATTTAAAAATATTAATATTATACTGTATTTTGGATCAAATAAATGCAACCTTGGCGAGCACAAGATACTTAAAAAAAAAAAACATACCGTTTGGATTTTATATATGTCAGTCTAACATGGCATTTCTAAAACATGATTCTCTTTCACATCTTTCAGGACAGACAGCGAGCGTGTGCTTCACCAGCGTGTGAATGCTGTGCCCTTTAACCTGCTGGGTGTGAACAAGGCGTTTGTGCGTGTGCTCTGTCCCCTGGAGGCCACGGGTCCCAATATGGAAATCATCCATGAAAAGTTCCACCAGGCTAGTTATGGCTTCACGGACATGATTGGTCAGTATTTGAGCGGAGAGAAGCCCAAAGGTCAACTGGAAACAGAGGAGATGCTGAAAGTGGGTGCCTCTTTGACCGCAGTGGGCGAGCTCATCCTGGACACGGACCGCCTCCCAAAAATCCGCCCACCCACTGATGGCTCGGAGTACTTCCTTAGCACAGATGACTTTGAAACCCTGCGGCTAGAGCAGGAAGGGCAGGCAGAGGTGTGGAGGGTGCTGGCGTGCATTTGTGCATTGGCAGGTGTGGCCGTGCTGATGTGGGCGGGACGCAGGTACTACCGCCAGCTGAAGCAGCGATGGGAGCAGGAGAACATGAGGAGGGAGTTTGAACTGATGGGTGCAGAAGAGCGAGGAGAGGAGGAGAACGGGATGGAGGTATCGGAGAACCCGTGCGTGATATGCCTGAGTAACCCACGAGGCTGTGTGCTGCTGGACTGCGGACACGTGTGCTGCTGTTTCCGCTGCTATCAGGCCTTGCCGCAACCCATCTGTCCCATCTGCAGACAGAATATCAGACGAGTCGTGCCTTTGTATCAAGCCTGAGAGACTGAAAAGAATCCATTGGTTTCTCTTGAAAAAGGCTTTCAGCACATTTCAACTACTAAACATGGTTTAATCCTATACAAATGAACAGTTGTGCTGGATTTACATTATATACTTGTCAAAACAGCCTTAAACTTTAAAACAATGTTATACTGTGAACAGGACACCTGCGATAGAAGCAACACAGACATTTGTGATACACACTTTAGTTTCACCATTTTAGTTTTAACAAATTCCTATGGAAGCTTATTTCCACCACAGATAAAAAAAAAAAAACATGTAATTGTGACTTTTTATCTCACAATTCTGACTGAATGTAAACTATTTTTCTTATAACACTTTTTCTTGCGGTTGCAAGTTTATATCTGTTGCAATTCAGACTTTTCTTCTCAGAACTGCACATCTCACAATCAAAACAATAATATTTTTCTACTCCGATTAGGACTTTTTTAGAAAAAAAAATCTGACTGTAAAAGAGGACAGTGTTATTGACATTGCAGCAGTATGAGTATAGGGACTTGTCTCTGCACTGGTCTTACACAGGCTACCAGTCGGTGCAGTTGCATTATTACACCAGGAGGTCGCGGCAAGTGACTGTCTTTTCGAGTGAGTCAACTAATAGCCTACATTTAGAAATGCATTGTTCATGGATTAAATTAATTTAACATTGAGTGCCACTATACAGTGCTCAATGGACGATCAGCGCGCTACCCGAGTAATACTGAAATTGCTGTTTTACTTCATAGAGAACAATGCAATTGAATTAATGCAATGAACAGCTCTGACGCAGTTGTGGGAAATCCCATTAAATGCTGAAAGGATGTTATGACAAAGATATCGCTTTCATCCAGTAACAACTTAAGGTGAACCTTTTTTTTATTTTTTTTACATACATATATATATATATATATATATATATATATATATAACTTGCCCTGAAGAAGGACAGACGCAGGTAATAGTGCATGCAAAGATGATCTCTCTTTCTCTTTCTGTCTGTTTAGTGCAATCTACAGAACCCATGTAACGGTACAAATCACAGTGGTACACATGACGTAAAAAGAGCCAGATGGTGTAAAAATATTACTCACTTCACTCTTGTGATTATTAGCAAATTGAACATTCAATACATTTGCATTAAGCGTAAAACAAGAAGGGCATAGCCTCATGAAAATAAAGTGAGCATCGCGTTTGTTGTGCTTCCCACCAGTCAAAAGTTGGCTAGCACCATATTACAATATTGCGGTTATCATGACAGCAAATATATATCTCATAAATGCAAGTTTAAACTCACAATAAGGCTTTATAGTCTTTTTAGAACTGCTAGTTTATATCTCATAATAGCAAGTTATAAACTTGTGAGAAAAAAAGTCTAAATTGTGAGATATAGGCCTAAACTCAGAATTGTAAGGAAAAAAAAATGTCTGAACTGTGAGATTGAGAGAATCGCATTAACTTATTATCTTTTATTTATTGGCAGAATTAAGTTTCCATATGTTCCTGCTGGTCTGCTAGTTAAAAGTGAAAAGTAAAGTTTTTCTGAGCAATGTGTTTGGATATTTTATTGAATATCCTGGTGAACAGATGTCTTTGTGTTTAACTTTCTGTTTATTATTCAAGTGTATCTCATGTTTGGCACTTATCAAATGGTTCAAATTATTATTATTTAATTTTTTTGTTCTTTTTTCATTAATTAAAAAGTATGGTTAAATACTGTATTGAATGGCTGGTATAAATAAACCTCTAATCTAAAAGTAAAATGTTGTTAAGCTTAGTGCCTTGGTTAGTTTGATTTGGTTGAGTTTTCAGTTTCCTTAAAGTCCAAATGTCAAGTTTGTCATGTAAAGCTCTGAACTATCTTCTCTGGTCAATAAACACTGTTGTGTGCTGATCTTCTGTTCCAGCATTGTTTGGAGTTTACACACACAGTTTCTAAATTGCTACAATATTATACTACTATATTAATGCTTTATTAGTGTTTGTGCAATGGAAAGTCAGAATTCTTTAGAGAAAGATATGTGTGTTTGCCATTAAGTGTTTTTATGCAACAGCTGCTGTCATCCTGTTACAAGTAAATAACCCACAACAACCTTCCCCTTTCCTTCAGACTTTTTCCTTTTGAATATAAGCAAATGAGATGCAGATGCATAACTATTTGAAGAAAAAATAAGACTTTTTCGCCAAGGTCGAGCTGAACTTCTGTTGATGCTGTGTTTAGCAATGCTTGTCATTTTACTTTAAACCACTAGAGAGCAAAGGAGGGCCAGACTCTGGAAAAGTGAAGGAAATATATTAGCATGAATCAATGCATCTCTTGCACTAATGATTTTTTTAATAATTTGCTTTATTTATTTATTTTTTTTAATCCTCTGCTTCTTGCCCTTCAACTTAAAAACTTAAGTTCAGTTGCCTTGTATGACTAATGTCTTGTAAAAATAATAGTAATAATAAAAAAAATAACTTGGAAAAAATGAATTTGTAAATAGATTTTGAAGACCTGATCAATTTCACAAGTAAAACATGCAAAGTTTACTGTGAATAAGTACTTGTGACGTCATCACAGTAAAGAGATCAGATAAGAATATGGTACTTTCATGGTATATTGCAGTGTTGTTATTGTTCACTAAAACTAAAACTCTTAAAATATTCTGGATAAATTCAAATATAGATTAAATAAAGTTAGTTTGAAAACTTAAATTTAAATAAATGCTTCTGTGTCAACTAATTCAAATAAAAACAAATGTACAAAGACACTCATCAGCTGGTGCCAATTACACTGCCATCCTGAACTTCTGCACTGGAGCCAACATCTCACATTTGAAACGGCAGAGCCGAAAGCGGCAAAGAAGAAGGTTCTGTGTTCTCACTTTAAAGTTGTTTCTTCAACTTGGCACTGTTATGTCCAATGGATTTGAAGGTTGTTGTTTGTTTGTTTTTTTTTCATCAAAGAGTGACTTGGAAACATTTTCCATCAAATATGTGATGATTTTCAACATGCCTTTTATGTTTTACACTACCATTAAATTTGTATTAAGATTGCTTTTTTTCTCTCTCTTATGTTCACCAAAAAAATAGTAAAAACACTATTATTATGAAGTACCATTAGAATTTCAAATAACTGTTTTCTTGTTATTCTAAAAGCTGAACCCAGTTTTGCTGCCTAGTTATTTTGGTGAAACTGTGATAACACTGGTTTTCCAGTATTCTATGATGAATAAAAATAACATAATATATTTATTTAGCATTTAGTTTACAACATATACTATCATTTTTTATCACTTTAATGCATCCTTACTAAATTAAAGTATTAATTTATTTAAATTAATTAATATTACTGACCCCAAACTTTTGTTTTACCCTTTTTCCAGACCCAGGCATTCAAATAATCATAAAATATTAATACATTTTCTTTTATTAAAGACTAATTAAAATAAGTAAACAAATTAACCAAATGTAATTTTATACATTTATAGCTATGCTTAATATACCACATAACATTTTCACACTGATCTTGATTTTTTGTTTTTCTTTACCCATCACTCATCTTATTTTAGGCACATTCTTCATTCATAGTGTTGTTGCCTTTGTAATAAAGCACACTAACTTCTGGAAAAAAGTTTTGTTAGGGGCAAAATTAATTTTTCTTGCTGACCTTTCAACTGAAAAGAAGGCTCACGTATAAACTGCATCTGCACATTTTATCGCCCACCCCTGAAAACTATGCAATTTTTGCTCATTTCTGTTCTCAGTATTTCATTTGACTCAGGTTTTTGTGATCTGGTGTGTTTTCTAATGCTGGATAGAGAGTGAGTCAGCAATTACAGCGCATGAGTCAGCAGAGGCCAGTGTGACCACAAACACTCTCCCAGAGGACACTTTCACACAGCAAACTTCTGTGACAGAGCACAAAGACACTAGACTGAAAAAGAAAGAAAGAAAGAAAGAAAGAAAGAAAGAAAGAAAGAAAGAAAGAAATAGAAAAAGTGATAGGTTTTTCTTCTCATTAATTTAGGTCTGATTATTTCACTAAAATACATTGCTGTAGTGACAAGAATAACATTGAACTTGAAATTAACTGTTGGCTCAAGACAATGGCTCTGATCAAAGAAAAGGTTCAATTTCGTTTCAGTCCTTAACATTTGTCCAACATTCTAGATTTTTAGCAAAACCTATTTTTGTGAACTAGTCATAGGTTCTTCGCCTGATCAGAACCAAACCAGTGCAGAAAGATTCTCTGGAAAGTGAATATCAAATTTATTTCCTATTCATGTTCATGAAAGGATGTCAAAACATTTAAAGGGAGTGGGGCCACATTTACTAAAACACTTTTTTTTGAAAGGAATGAGCTATTTTCACCAAACTGGGTACTAAATTGGCTAAATCTGAGGTCACAATAAAAAAATCACGTAGTTTGGCCTTTTGATAGTGTGGTAACAGAGGAAAAAATTTGGCTATAACTGTTTGTCACAAACTCAAGTGAGTGTATGAATCGCTGAAATGCTTGAGTTCAGTGACCTCTGGTGTTTTCTATAAATCCCTAAAAATGGTTTATTTCAGAGCCCAGACCACTGTGGTTTTCTAAAGACCTGTCAGGATGGATCAGCCTACTGTCATTCATTCATTTATTCGAGCAGTGAAGCGGCACAGACTATGAAAATCCTTGTACACATGAGGACATTGAAGATATGAAAATGAGCTTGGAAAACTGCAGTCTTCTGAGGATTGTTGCCATACTAACAATCTAATGCTTGAGTTGATTCACATAAAACTCACTAGTTGTAATGCTGCAGGGAATACAGTAGGTTAGATATTTATTTTATATGCTTTTCACTCATATTTTAACAGTAAAATATGCATACTTAATCCAAAAATCGTTGAAAGATCATTTTAGAGCTCTTTTGTGAGCTCTATCCAAGGTGCTGAAGCAGCTTTGTCTCTTACTATATAGAAAGAGATTGAGATAATATTCAAGCCAGCCAGGTGCATCATTACCGTAAACCTCTACTTAGCTTCATTCAAACATAATTCATTCAAAAGAAGTATCGGAAAGACACAGGTGGTTCCACCGTGACGAACAGCTTCCGGCATCTGGAGACCGAGGACAGACGACGCTGAACGTGACGCACGCCTATGACGTCTGCACAGCTGAACTGGCGTGTTACGGTGACATTTCCCCGGTACACCGGTGAGTGAATCTAATCGGACAAAGCGAATCACAACAACTGATAGTTACAAAGCCTTTTCCCCATTCTTATTAACCTCCACTTATCGGGAACCGGAAGACAATGGTCATTATAATTTCCAACATAAAATTTGGTTTATTCAAGTTAGCCTACACTTTGCAGCCATGGTGCGCAAAATGAAGACAAAACTATGTTAGGTAAAAACTGCTTTGGATGGTTTGTTTATTAATTTTACCAACTAGTAGACAATTAACAAGTTGAAAATCATAGCTACTTTATTAAACATTTATGGAATAAAATGTAGACAGGCTACATTTTCATTAACTTAGGCTATTTGTCTCGCCAAAGCTAAATGTTCAGTTCGAGACGGATAGCGTCCTAACGGACAATAACGCTGTGTTTATTACAAGCTTTTTCATAGCTGTGGTGTGGATTTCCCTGTTCTCTTAGAATTAGAATGATTACTGAAACTTTATAGTTATAGTTATCGTCGTTTAACGGGCCTTAATTTCAAAGTAGTTTATGACACTCAAATAACTATAAACTATAATGATTTTCTTTTGTCATGTTCTTCACTGATACTGTTGTTATACGTTTGCAAAGCCTTTATCTAGGGGCAAAATAATTTATTATGCTGGAAATAAAATTCAAACCATTTTCACTAAATTAGCCTAATATTGAAATTATTAATGTTTGTTTTACTTTTTTAAAATAATAATACAAAAATAAATAGGAAAAAAATCACTAGCTTTAATGTGAGCTTTATTTATTTATTATTATTTTTTTAAACATATTTTAACCTATCCGTTTAAATGCACGTTAAACGCAGGGAGAATTTTTGAAGTTAGGGCAGATAAAAAAAAAATACCCAAAATATTATATATTAATTAAAAACAACTTCCAGGACAACGAAAAAAAAGAGCCCAATGTTGAGCAAATGACAGAATTTTAATTTACGGTAAGTGAATTATCAATTTAAATGCATGCTAAAAGACTGGAGTATTTTTTACGTCATGGCAGATAAAAATGTAATCTACAAAATATTATATTTTAATAAAAATTTACCTCAGGACAAAAAAAGTGCCCAAATCTTAACAAATATCCACATAGCAATGCATGCAGCAAATGTAACGTTAGGCCGGTGACACACTGGCTGCGTGGCGTGAGCGCCGCGTGTCTGAAGCGTCCCAGAAGCGTCCCAGAAGCGTGGCGGATTCTGTGTCTTTACACACCAGAAGCGTGCCTGTATGGGGTGTGGTTTATGCATTTGATTTGCAAACTAAGCAATCATCGTGTCGATCGTCGCGTACCTTGCCGTGACCAAAGACGTGTGATAAGAAGCGCGACACTTTCGTCGCCCCCCTTCTCGCGTGAGAAGCTACGTGACGTCAAGCGCCTTGTCATTTTTAATATCTTTTTTTTTCCATTTGTGTGTGTGATTTTGTCAAATGTCTTAAGTGCTGTAGTTAAGTTTTTTTTTTCGTTTGTTTTTTGTTCGGAGCAAAAAGAAAGAAAAACCTGCATGTTATAACAATTAGCTCCTCCAAATCCCCAAATATTTCATAATCTTCAGAATGCTGACGAAAATATGATGAGTGAAATTAAAATTACACTGCAGTATATCTAATCAATGAACTTACAATGTTATTTAGAAGTGCACATGTAAAACAACAACCAGGAACAACCAATTCACAGCTTTCTTGTAAGCATCATATATAACTAATGGCACCAAGATAAGGACAGTATAAACCAAAAAGACAACATTTGTGTAAGTTTAAGTGTTTTGTCCACCAGAAAATATAAATAGAAAAATGGCTTAATGCATTAATAGTTAAATCCAAAGGCCAAATTCGAAATTAACAATGGACCATGGGCCACGAGTAAACACTTCAATCATGTAATGTTTTAATAATTTAGTAGTTTAGAAATTACAATATTCTATAATATTCATATATAAATCATATATACACACATTACAATTTTTTAATGATTTCTCCAAAATCTCATTCATAAAACACAAACACATCAAATAGTTAACTCTATTGTAACAGTGTGAACTCAAATAACACACAATTATCCATAAGCAAGCATTCAGTAGCATCTCAGGAAATTATGCACAAGAGCACTGGTGACTGCTTTAAAAATGCATCCTAGCACTGGAGAGAGAGCTGAAAGAATCACACAGTGTAGTACAGTATAGTAACAGTACTTTATTACAATTACAGTGTTTTGAATTTATCTCACTAGTGTGCACTGGGCAGGGAGGTTGTCTGCACTGTAAATTATAATGAGTAAACCTTATTTTAAAAAAAGAATGCAAACCTTTAAAAAAAAAAAAGTTACCATTACTCTAGTAACTTAAATACTTCAAAAATCTATTACAAATTCATGACACGGCAATGAGTTGGCCACACAAGTTGCCAATGTTTTTTTTTCTGTCCCAAGTCAAGCATCATATTGTAGGTGCTCTTCACAGTATCAGGGTAACCCACATGTAGTGATGCAAGCGTAGCACATGGTGGTCGGGAAGCAAATGTTGGAGGCAGACCCTGGAGACTATCCTTTGCAGTACTACCCTGAACAATGATGGCAGAAGACACTGGGTCAAGATTTGGAGAAGTACTTCATCGTCAGTGATAGTCAGCAAGCCAACAGATACTAGTGCCCAGATTGCATCAGCATCAGACACCTGTATAAAACCAAATAAAAACAATATTAGCATGGAAATGTGGATGATCAGTTTTCAGTGTTTTCTGTCTTGCCTACACTGCCATAACATTGGGTTAGTTCACCCAAACTTTAAATTCACATCATCATTTACTCACCCATGACTTTAAGTTATTTTCAGAACACAAATAAAGACATTTTCAGTGAAATAAATTTCTGTCCTTTAACTGAATGTCTATTTACCCAAAATATTAGACACTTGATCATATAGCAATTACGTCTCTTTCAAAGATTTGAGCCTCTTTTCCACTGTCAGGCCAAACCATTCTTAATTCTCAATGCTTAACCATTCCATTCTGTGCTAATACGGATATGGTTTAATTTTTCACTGTTGGGCTGTCAACAGAGCTCTTATAAATACATAAATGTGTCAGTCGCTGCCTTAGTAATGCAATAGTTAAGATATCAAACCTGATGTAAATAGCACCCACGTTACGAAAGATTAAATATTACTTTTAATTTTAATATTACCTAATTATCTTAACTCAAATAGCATGTTGCCCAGCTGCAGAGAAACTGGTGGCTAGGCAAAAACAAATGACCAACCCTGAGCAGTGACTACCATCTAGGCTTTCTACAGCACGTTCAGTGTGTTCAGCTAAGAGTTCTGGATCAAGAACAGTTCATCAGACCATGCCTAACAGAGTTCAAGTGGAAATATAACTGAAACTGCTCCTTACAATTCATTGAACAGTTTGGCCCAAAAAGTAGATTAATCGGCTCCATTCATATAGATTGATTTGATGGTTTCTTGGGTGTCAGAGATTTGGGTTAAATGTCTTCATTCGTGTCAGGAAGATGCACAGTTTTTTATGGAATAGATTGACAGGAGGGAGATTAAATGGCACATTTTTCATTTTTGATTGAACTAGGTATGTAATCAACATTAATCTTTATAAAGGTATCTCAGTAATATACCAGCAAATACACAGGCTTTTTTTTCTAAAATGGTGTTACTAACTATGAGAACTTACCAAGCAGGTTAGTTGTAGAAGTATCCGGGGTGATCATGAATTAAAACAGGTAGGCATCAGATGGGTGTGTAGTTCTGTCAAATCTTTTCTAAGTGTCAATAAAGAAGTCATTGAAGTCAATAAGCGCTGTTTATTTTGAATATTATTAATAAATATAATAAAACTATTAAACATTTAAGGTAGCATCAAACATTTTATGGGTTCTAGGATGTGAAGTGTCCTCTTAGATATGTGAAAAGAAACACAGTTACAAATACGGAAATATGGTTACAGGTATTCTGGAACTGCAATAAATTATTTGAAATTGCAAATAAAACATAGCACATGATTGAGTCAAAAACTGCTCTACTGCTGTTGAAATATCTCACCTTTATTATACTGAGACCGGTGATCACAAGACCGCTGCTCAGAGAAGACAGCTGACACAAGCTTTTTTCCTAAATATGAAAAATAATTCTTCATATAAAATCAAGTTCCACTGATGTTGTGAATTGTAGAACAAGGACACATTCATTTCTTGATATTTGCATTTTTAACAATAGAAATAAATTTTCTATACATCTCTATTTGAGGCATCAGTAATAAAACCAATTCAAAGGCAGCATTTCTTCTGTTACAGTACTCGGTGTTTTTAACACAGCAAATAATTAATTACTGCAAAATAACGAGCTCATTCAGTTTAAACCTTTTAGTCTGGTTACGCAATGACTATGATTGTATTAAAATGATGAAAATACATTTGTAAACTGAAAAATGACTTTAACCTAAAAAGTGGCCAAAGCCTCACAGTGTTATAAAATTATAGAGGAAACGATTACTGTTAACAATTAATACTGTAAGTGGCACATAAAGATCATATTGACGACTTCTTGCATGTTCTTGAATTGTTTCTCGGAATTTACATGCTTTCATTTTTAACTAGTAAAACATTTTTCAATTTGAGAAATGAAATAAAAAAAAAGTCTTTAAAAGTTTTTACCTTTACCCAAATGTGCCACAAGTTGTGTATTTCTATAGTTTTTGTTTTAATAGCAGAATAGCAAAGATCGTTGCTCCCTGTTGCTAACAAGGAGCAAATGTTAGTCAGTTCAAATTAGCAGCACACAGAAAGATACATCCACACACTATTTTTTTTTTAACTTACCTTATTATTATTGTGTAGAAGTAATCAATCATTCTTTGTCCAGAGGTGAAATGTAAACAGTCTTTCTACTTTTTAGTTTAAGCAAATTCGACGCAGCTTCAAAACTTTGCTTGCTGCGCATGCTCACCGTCCTTATTTCTTCTTCTGTTGTTTTGTTCCTGTTGCACATTAGCGCACTGCTGCCTCTCACTGGTGAATTAATGTCATCGGTTTTGTTGTAGCTACTTGAATATTTTAAGAAAGAATTACTCATTGCAGCATGTTGTTCTATTCGCCTTAAAATTAGCAAATTGTGTAACTTAATAAAACCTAGTAAGTATAACAACTAAGTAAAGATAACGTATTATATTTAAGGAAGCTAAACTATTGTAGTGTGTGTATTTGTACTGTAGGTTTTGTCATCTGAGGCCAAAGTTTGATATTGATAGATCATGTAAGGGTTTTTGACTGGAGAATTTGATTTTGACATAGAAGTTTGCACAAGTTTGTGGCCTAATGGTTAGAGACTTGGACTACTTACAAGAAGGTATCCGGTTCAAGTCTCGGTGCTGGCAGAAGTTGTAGGTGGGAGTGAGTGAATGAACAGCACTCTCGGCACTGAAACCCCAGTTGCTCCCCAGCGCTGGATCTGTACCAGCTCACTGCTCAGGGTGTGTGTTCACTTCTCACTGCTGTGTGTGTGCACTTGGATAGGTTAAATGCAGAGCACCAGTTCCGAGGATGGGTTACTTGGTAAATGTCAGGACTTTCACTTTCAAAAAGGCCTAATCCATATAATTTGGTGGACAAAATGTATATCACAGCTTTTAGTCTCAGGTTATGTCATCACATAGGGTCTAGGCTTTGATAATAAAATAAACTGCATGACATAGTTTTTTTTTTTTTTTTTTTGCGCTCATTATAAATCACTTTTCAAGCAATATCACCTGAAAATCAATTTTAAATCATGTAAGTCTAATCAGTGACTAACATGGAGTGTCCAAATATATTCACAGTTACATCTTAAATAAAATAATACAATAGTAATTTAGGCTAATTTTAATCTGAGCACATATGAACTGACACATCTCTAAAGAAAAAAAACGATCACTTTACATTAGACCTCATTTCTGAAAACTAGATAATTGTATGATCAGCAGATGTCTATTATTTTACAGTTCAGTTTATGTCATAAAGCGGCTTATTACAAGAGCAGTTTCTTGTAGGCTACTCTACATGTTCAATTAATAGCCTATATATTGATAATTAATTAATACGTTTATATATGCCTATTTGAAATTTTTTTAAACTGTTTTGACACATTTTCATTTTCAAGTATTATGTCTATTAAAATAAGTCAGTACTATATAGTAGCCTACTTTTGTGTTGATGTCTACTGAAGCCTTATGATCACAGGGAGTCTGTCATAGCGAGTCAGTTCCGGACATATATGCAAAAAACTATGTACCAACAATAAACGTCTTTTTTTTACGCTTTTTATGCTTAATTTAGTGAGATAATTCGGTAACTGCATATGAATCAATTATATTTTCCTCTTCAATATTTGCAGCACGAAATAAACATTACTATTTGAATGAATGTTGAAAAAAAACTGGGCTGAGTTTCCCAAAAGCTTCGTAAGCCTAAGAAGTTCGTAAAAACGATCATACAACTGATCTTAATATCACAGTCTGTTTCCCAAAAGCATCGTAACTTAAGTAGCACTTGAAAATCATCGATCTACGGGTGCTCTGGAGTAATGGTTAAGCCCTAAGTGTATTTAAGAAAACAGATTTATGCGGTCACATGCAGGACAATCAGCAGATTACACCTTTAACTTGATTCAAGCGAAATGTGATTATATTTACATTTACATTATTCATTTAGCAGACGCTTTTATCCAAAGCGACTTACAAACGAGGACAGTGGAAGCAATCAAAAACAACAAAAGAGCAATGATAAGTGCTATAACTCATTTAGGTTAACAAAGTATAGCTACGTAGCATAGGTTTTTAAATGATATAATAAATAAAAAGAAGTGTTAGAGGTAGTGTTAGAGGTCTTTATATCTTTATACATACATACATACATATAATTGCATAATACATGAAAAGATAAGATGGAAGAGATGGATTTTAAGACGATTCTTGAAGTTGGCTAAGGACTCAGCTGCTGGGATTGAGTTGAGCAGGTCATTCCACCAGGAGGGGACATTTAATTTAAAAGTCCAATAAAGTGACTTTGTGTTTCTTTGGAATGGCACAATCAAGCGACGTTCACTTGCAGAACGCAAGCTTCTAGAGGCACATAAGTCTGAAGTAATAAATTTAGGTAAATGGGTGCAGAGCCAGTGGTAGTTTTGTAGGCAAACATCAATGCCTTCAATTTTATGTGAGCAGCTATTGGAAGCCAGTGCTAATTGATAAACAGAGGTGTGACGTGTATTCTTTTCGGCTCATTAAAAATTATAATTATAAGGATTTGATTATGCTTTATTGTACACTTTATGACTCGTTTTCTTTCTTTTTTTATACATTTAGAAATTAATTAATTAAAAGGGGGAGGAAAAAATAGAAGCAAGCACATCTAAATTAAATGACTGAAAATAATAATAATAAAAAACGAATAAAATAAATAATGTGGGAAATGCTTCAAAGACTGGGGGGGGGGACTTGCTGAAGTTCATAAAACCAATAACGTCTCTCTCTCTCTCTCTCTATACTGTATATAAAGTACATTATATATGATTATGTAAAGTATAATACACTATAATATAATATAATTGTGTACTGTATTATAATTAATTATAATTATTATATCCAAGTTGTCTGTCTGGAACGCAGCATTAGGTTAACATCAATAAGCAATCGTGTACTACTGTTACGAGCCATTCTAAGGTGAGATTTCAGCACTTGACAAACGGATAGCAACTCCTAAGTAACACTTAAAGCACGGCTACGTGAGATTGCTTTACGTGCATATTTGGGAAATGCACGTGAAACAATAACGAACGATCGTAAAATTACTCGTAGAAAACGCTCTTAAGCGATAAGATCAATCGTTAACGGGAAACCCGGCCCAGAACAGTTTAATGCAAACGAATGTCTCGTGAATCGATCAGAGTTAGTTAAAAAAAAGTTAAAAGAATGATGGAAGCCACAGACTTTTTTTTACTTCACAATATAACATAATTTTATTATCGTAAGCTTGACTTTATTCTTAAATTATGACGTTAATCTTATTTATTCAGTTATTTTTGAACGTGGCACAAAATGCTGCTAGGCTGCTGAATGAAAACACAATTTTGGCACAGCGAAAAAAAAAAACGAAAAATGTAAAACCAGTGGCGATATATTTGTATTATTTATTAATAAAATAATTTCTTCAGAGTCAATGTTGCAAAAATGAATTTGACGAACCTGACTTGCCATCTCCTCATTGTACATGCCTTTATAGAGAAGTGCATCTTTAGAATTACATAATGAAAGAGATTTTGTTTTCGATTTGAATTATTACGTTTTAAAATAGTAATTTAAAACGCAAAAAGCATTATATAGATATATTTATCATGTCGGTGAAGCGCTCCTGCTAAAGACCAAGAAGAAATCGCATTATGTTTGTTTTCCTTATTTTACAAAAGCATAAGGTTTTGTTGATATTGTGAGTGCACACATATACAAGTAGACCCTTTGGAGTTCCAAATGATGTATACTCTTATCTTTATGAGCAAAAATGACGGCGCATTTTTTATTTTTTACTGTCATTAAAACAAAAAAGCAAGCTGGCTCCTCCATGTCCTGCAAAGCGCTCACTCTCCGCACAAACGATTGGATATGCGCCTGTGCTCATTTTCCTAAGTTAAATGTTTAAATTAATAGGCCTACTGTGAAATGCATGAAGTGTAGGCCTATTATGTCTGTTTATTTTAGGCAAGTCTTGTTGGTTTGAGAAGGATAAATTGATCAAACATCTAATGCTCAACTTACTGTCTGAACGAGCTGCAGCTTGCTTGTTCCTTTAAAAATCAAAAACTCGAATTTACCAAACGCAAAATTTTCCAAACATATTTCAAAATTAACTTAATAAAGAAACAAATAGAAATGACAACTTTTCTATTAAAAATCAAAAGTGAACTATTTTAATAGCTGTGTAATAGGGAAGAGAGAGAGAAAAAAGTCACGGTATCCAGTCGACTCGGGCAAAGAATTCACACAAGCTGTTGGATAAAGGCCGGGCCTATTCTCGGCTCTCTATTCGTTCCCTTGTTTTAATTAGAAGTTCTCCCCCAGCTATGTCCCAAAACTGCCAGGGCTCATATGCACCTGCATATCCTGGACCCAGACTATTCCACTGAGGAGACAGATGTGTACTTTAGGTGCTGTTATCATGATTATTACCTTAAAGCCTTACTAAGAGCAAAATAGGACAACGCCAAATTATTATTAATGTACTTATTCACACGTACGTCATCCATGCGTACGTTATCCAGACGCTTATCCAGACGCAAAGTAAAAAAAAATCATTTTTTTGCTACGCCGCCGCCACGCCGCCGCGCAGTTTGAGCGCAGCTCCAACACGTGACCGTGACGTCTGACGTCTCATATCTTACGTCTGACGCCTGAATACTATGGGATTTTGGCCAGACGGCTGGCGAGCGTATACACGTTAGTTCTCCTCTCAGTTTGCTTAGTGAGTAGCAGATTTTGCACAAGATACACCTCATATGCCTGACGCGGCGCTGGCGCGCTGCTGCTGTAGAGGGAGACCGTTGACAGACTCTTGTCTTCATTACAACAATACATACTTTTTTTTACACACCTACACCTACGCCTACTGATAAAGGACACAGTCAAAAGTATTGACGGCGAAATAGATTATGTTTGACAGGTGCAATATTTGAAAATCGATAATTATTATTATTTTCTTTAATTACATTTATATCTGAATTTATGTCAACCTATAGACTTTCAAATATCAAAATATCAGAAATTCATATGTATTTGTGTACAAAATGACATTTAAACACATTTTCCTATTATATTTTGCCTGGAAAAGCTTCCAACACGCGCGCGTGTCGCGGTAAAAATAGGCGTCGATTCTATTTCTAGCAAGCAAGCGTTTGCCGCGCGGCTCGAGCCGCGCCTGAGACGCGCGTCTCACGCAGGCTGTCTGTAAGCTCTAACCTGTTAACATGGGAGCCGAATTAAAAACCGACACGCCACGCGGCTGAGACGCTTGCGCCACGCATCCAGTGTGTCACCGGCCTTACATTACAGGTTGCAGTATTGAGTTGTTTTATTCAAGTGCGCTCCATGAATCAGGTAGGCCTATATTTTCCTTTCTTTTTTTATCTTTCTCTTTTAGCTTCCAAGCCAAGGGCTTCACAAAGACCCCTGCGCACACCGTGCATCACGAAGAAAGAAGCGACTGCAAGGCACTGTTCAGTGTTTCCTCTCGTCGTTTCAGCTTTCGCCTGATGGGGCCACCCTTGCACCTATTGAAGTCCCCATCTTTCTCTTTCTCTTTCTCTTTCTCTCTCGCTCTTTCTCTCTCTCTCTCTCTCTCTCTCTCTCTCTCTCCTAAACACACACGCCCGGATGGATGACTTCACTGTTCCGCCCGGGTTTTCCTTTATGATCGCGGGTTCTCCTGTATCTTACAGCAGACTAACCCGACCGCTGTTGTAGTCGTACACTCAGCCGCGCACTCTCTCTCTTTCTCGCTCGCTCTCTCATACTGCACCGAGCACTCCAGTCCGTGTGGAAGTTGGCGGTGCGAGGGGTCTAACATTTACGCGCTGGGATATCTACGCAAAAACAAAACAAAATAAACAGAAGCGCACTTGTTTTGCGGGGATAATTGCCATATCCACCGTAACTGCCTATCTACATCAGTTCTTTAGCGCCTTCTGAGTCGCGAGCCTGTCCTACACAGTCATGTCCGAGGTTCTGCCATACGGAGAGGGGAAAATGAGCGGATACGGAGCGGACAACGATGTCAGTCAGATGTCCTTCAGCTGCGGGCTGCAGGACACCAACTCGTTCTTCGGAGCGTCGCAGGCGAAAAGACCTCCAAAACTCGGACAGATCGGCAGAGCAAAGAGAGGTGAGGATTTTGTCCTGCTGGAAGATAACTTACTGAAGTTAAAGGAATACTCTTGTTTTCGCTCACTTTTTCTTCTGTGCAACACAATGAGATGTTAGGAAGAATGACAGCCTCTGTCACCATTCACTTTCATTGCACGGTGAAAAAAAATGCAACAAAAAAAAAAAAAAAGTGATGGTGACCGAGCCTGTCAGTTCATAAAATTTCATAAAAGAAACCGATATGGTTTTGGAACAACATAAAGACGAGCAAAAGCCGGAATTTTTATTTTAAAGTGAATTATCGATTTAAATGCATTTTAAACGATTGGATAATATTTTGACATTATGAGTTTAACAACTGTAAAAATGTCAAACTGTCACCGGTCTTCCACAATATGCCGAAAGGCGACCGAGGAATGCCCTTGATTTGGGTGATATTGTTACGCATTTAATGTGCACTTTGATCATTTGAATGCGTTTGTGGTGTATTGGGTCTTGTTGCGCAGTTTCAAAGCGCACAAACCACACATGGTAGATTGCCGAAGTCTTGACATCAGCTGTCTTGTTTTCTTCTTTCCAGTGGTCATCGAGGACGACCGAATAGATGAGGTGCTTAAAGGCATGACCGACAAATCATCACCGGACGTGTAAACCCGTGCGATGCCTTGCAGACATTTCGATTTGTATCACCGATTCGAAGCACTTGTCGGTTGTGCATGTAAAGATGATTGCAAAGAGATGGAGAGACGGTGGCACGACGCTCGAACCACGAGGAGACTAAACTAAAAAGAGAAAAGGAGAATTAAGAAGGGAGAGACGGAATTTCCTTTGGGGTTTGCTGGCAATTCTACAATATAAACGACAACCCGAATGGAAGCTTTGAGGAAGATGTCGGAGATGTTGAGGCTGCGCGCGCTGCGGGTCTGTGAATAAGGGTGGATTGACTTGCCATTATTATTCCACGACCATCATCTTCCAAAAGCGCTGTAAACAACACAAAGTTCAACCGAAGACTGAACCGCATCTTAAGCTCTGTTACTATAGATGTACAGTATCTTAGCTCGAAGACCTTCCCCTTAACACACACACACACATAAATCTGCCTTGAGCGTCAAATTCTATCCGACTGCTGCTTTTAGATGCATTTTAGATTTAACACACACAAAGACTTTAAGCGCTCCCATAATGATAAATGAACTATATATACGGATGGTGCAATGTGAATATTTTCTCTCGCTATTTTGCGTCATATTCTTTTTCAAAAATTGAGAAGTTTATCATACACATGCCCACAGGTGTTAAAGCGTGTAGTCTTTAAAGCGTCGTTTGGTGATCTGTCGTTTTGCTCTTCACTGCAGCTGATTTGCGCATGCACCTGCGCCACGGATTCACATCATCAGTACAAGCACAAAGGAACATTGTGCGTGCCACCTCTTGTAATTAACCCAACACGAATGCATCTCGATTACTTCCAAGCCTACGTTTTTTATTTTTTTTTCCATCAGCTCCTCACATTTCTCTAGTCGTGTCCATCTCTTTGCATGAACTTTCACTCCGGTGCCAACAGAGGTGCCGCCATGAATCTTACCCCGGCACGATTCTTTTAAAAAAAAAGTCATATTTGTATTTTTATATCTAAATATTTGTTATTTAAAATTATGCTAGTATGTAGTCTTAAAGATTTATCAACAATGATGTTTATATTTCAGAGAAAAATCTTTAGACATGGACGAGAGTATAATTCAGTTGGGTTGGAATGTTTTTTTTTTAAAGACTTGATGAATGAATGTTTCTCGGGTTTTTTGCACACACACACATCCGTGTTGAACTACTGTTATATGGAAATCATAGACTGTGACTTGAGCTTTGTTGATGAATTTGTTAGGAAAATGACGATATTAGAAATCTACTGCACTTTTTACGAATATCTTCAAATAACTTGTTATTTGACAGGTTTTTGGACATTACGTTTCTTCTGTTGATTTTGTTTGATCTTTTTTTTTTGCTTTGTTTTGTACCATTATTCTAAAGAAACTGACTATGGTTTGTTGTGCATGAAACCTTAATACTTTTCAATAACGGAACATTGTTTTATTAAGCAAAAAAAGCAACAAAAATGTCATGACATTCTAAGAATGAATCATTGCATATTATAATACCATTTTCACTGTATTTGGTGAACTAATAAATGGTGGAAGAACATATAGATGTGCATTTCTGTTGTCATTTGACTGCATTACAAAGAGGTAAACAAGTCTGATGCAAATATTGATTTTGAGGTCATCACAACACACACACACAGCCTGCTGGTGAATCCATCTAGATTTAGAGACAGGCCTACTCATAAACAAAGCACAAATACTATCCATCAAATGATGAAACAAGTATGGTCACATTTAAAAATATCCCCAGCAGTTTTAAATGCCAGATCAAGCTGTTTTTGTCTAATGAAATATTAATGGTCAGTGTTGTAAATTTCCGCCACCATTTAATCACCCTCATGTTGTGCCAAACCTGTATGACTTTCTTCTGTGAAACACAATAAAAGTGATATTAGTTTGGTCAATGAAAGTTAGTTGGACCCATGCAATCTTCAAAATATCTTGCTTTCCAGAATGAAGCAGGTATTACAGGTTTGGAATGACACGAGGGTGAGTAAATGATAGCAGACTGTTCATTTTAAGGTGAACTTCACCTTTACTATAGGAGATGTGGCACCTTTAAATCATGCTGGCCTGTTAACAGACCAAGTAAAAACACTTTTGATCAAGGTTGTTCATTTAAGCTGAATATTGTTTATACAGAGCTTGGATAAAGCCATATGCTGCTTCCTGTCTACACCGAACATTTGGCAGCAATATTGATGTTTTTCTTCATACACAGTCAGACACACATCGCCGAAACAATGTGTGCATTTCAACCGAAAGAGAATCAGTGGCTTTTATCCGTGATCTGTGCCGTCATTTGCCCATGAGTGGCCTTTGGCTCAGCTGTCTGATGTGTGCAATGAGGCTCAGGATACAACTGGAAACAAGCCGTGCTCACCTAAATCAATTTAAACTCCAATAGTCATCCAATCCTGATAACGTTCCATAACTCCAGTTAACCAAGCTCAAGTTTGGCCACTAAAATTTCCAAATGATTTTCAGATGATCAATCGTAGTTTAACCTCAGTGTTTAACACAGACTCCTGTCATCTGCGCATGTTTATTCTCAAGGCTTGATGAGGTCCTCGCACAGCAGAAAGTCCATCAGACAGTCACTCAAGCGCAGTCAAGGACACTCAGCTTCACCATCTCAGTCTATTAATACACCTTCATGGCTGTTGCAGTGTTCCTGAGCGGCTCCAATGCCCAGGGGAATCCTTACCGCTTCACACAGGCTGCTCAGAGCTGGAGATTACTGATACACTATCTGAACAGACAGGCGGCCCGCGGCAGCTCTGAGCGACACTGTGGCCTGACCCAATATGGAAAGCCCAGCTCTCAGCAGACAATGACAGCGTGATAAAGGAAGAAAGAGGGAGAGCTGACATTCTAAGATTCTCAAAGAATGAACTCTCTGCCGGAAGAAATGAAATGCAAAAAAAGTGACAAAGACATTTTATTTAAATGCATGGTCTTTGATTCATCCCAGATTGTGGCTCTGGGTTGGTGCTACTGACCTCCCTCATTAGAAATAATAAAACATATATAATTTTTTTTTTGTGCAGTAGTCCTCATTTAACACCAATGTGAGTCGAAGTGTAAGTGTCTGAACTGGCTCATACAAAATATGCACAGATTCACATTCAGCCACATAGAAATTGATGTCACTGTCATACAGCAAAACCAAATACTTTGGGCGTTTTTTATTCTTAAAAGGCATTGTAGAGAGACAACTGGAATTGATGAGCAAAATATGATCAAATGGCATCTGGAAATGTTGCAAACCAGATTCATTCTGGATATACATTTTGGTTGGTTGTAGTGCTACAATCTTGTCAACCAATCATGTTTTAGTATTGGGTTTAGAGATTGGCTTGGGACTCAACATTCTTATGATCATCCCATCATTTCGCTTTGTGTTATGGAGTAGCTCATGGAATAGGAATAAGAATGATATTTCAGAATCTGCAGCTCATCATAAAATAACTTTATATGTTGTGCCACTGTGCAATAAAAGAGAAACCTGTGAACATATACCAGGAATTACCTGAAATCCCCACTATCTTGAATATACAGCAATTTAATTTGAATTGAACTGGCCACACCACACAGGAAGCTGAATTGGAAATGACAGAAAGAAAAATGTATTGGATTGAAATTCAAATACAACACAGATAATGCATTGTTGGAGTTCCATGTTGGCATTCACAATACAAGCAAACTACAGATTTATCCATCCAAAACCAATCCCTACATCCAAAATCAATTCATCCATCCACCCAAAACCAGACCCAGAACAACATGTGTAAACCAAAAAACACATTAAAAGCAAACAAGTTGACTTAAACCAAAAACTACCAGTTACAGACTAATATATTTATGATATTAAAATGATGGCACTATTTGAAAATATTTATAATATGTGCCAATTTGTGTCCATATTCTGCATCATCAGAGACTTTTAAACATGCTGTAGTTCACCCTCATATCGGTCCCAAATTTAATTTTGAGAAAATAATGTAAAGTATAATAAAGTTGCAAATATTACATACTGCAAATATGTAAACATTCATGTTGTGTTATCATTAAATCATACATATTAAATTGCATTAAATTGCTTACACAGCTCTCCAGAGATTGGCTTGGGCTACTGAAAAAAACATATCAGTTTTAAACTACATGCCAATTTAATTTAAATTTTTCAACCCATAACATAAAGAATTAAATCAATCAGTAAGGTTTTGAAGTGCTGCCTTCTACATCAAAAATGTCCCTGCTTTAACCGTATGAGCACTAGTCACCAAACACACACACACACACACACACACACACACACAGACCTCTGTCCGTAATGTAGCTTGATGCAATGTTTACCCTAGTGTTGTCAGCGGAGCTGGCTGGCTGTGAGCAGGGGTTTATGTGTCTGCTATCAATACCACAGCCTATGTTGTCGCTGCCGCTGCTGGATGATGATGTAATGGTGTGTCCTGACCCCTCCCCCTGCTGATCAACAGCACGCATTCGTCCCTACAGAAACATGAGCTATGATGAACAGGCAGATCTCAGCCTTCGATAAATGATACTGTAGGATCAAATGATCATTTCTGATTCTTTTCTTGTGTGCACAGTGACTAATGAAAACAGTGTGTCTGTAAGAGGCAGGGATGCACCACAGGGTCAAGATTTGGCAGGTTAACCTGGTCTGGCTAGCCCCTGCTGGTAGATGTCGTAACTATACCATCTGTACCCAAAAAGCTAGTTTTTTCAACCATGACAACCATTCAAAATGAGCTCTGAACAAAATTCTAATCTAATCTATCTATCTACCCATTCATCCATCTGTTCAAGTAAATAAAACTTTAAGGCCTCATTAACATTTTTCAACTTTCAAACAGGGTATAATTGTTGTCAACATAGCAATATAACTGTCCATGACATGCAGAATTAAATTTGCTCTGGACCATACAAGGACTATTCTAGTTCTTCTTCAAGACAAGACACCAGCTCAGAAAATATCTCACAAGTTCACTTCGGAAATTACTCAATTATTCAAAAGTGCATTATTGAATATCATGGTTTTAGAGGTCAATATAAAGTAAAGCTTGCCTGTGTGTTTGCACTGCAAGGGGGTAAATGTCACATAATCGGCCATTAGACTAATCAAGGTCTCCTGTTCTCTGCAGCAGCTTTATGGTGTTTAGGCAGCACTGGGTTCCTGAAGAACCGTTACACAGCATGTCGTGAGGATACGATCACAGAATAAATCTACACCTGATATGTGCGGCTCACCTGACACCAGCATCCATCTGATGCCATCCCTGACCTGACGTCATTGCTTAGTGCTTCAATGAAAGGGAAAGACCTGTGAAACATCATCAGCTTTCACAGATAACATATTCAATCTGGACACGTTCAACTGTGAACTGAACATTTATGAAACTACTGATATATGAATCACTACTAATGTACACTGGTACACTTTTGCATTCAGAATATCTTAGCAACCACCTAGCAACATTCTAAAAAGAACTCATAACACCTTGGCAACCACCCACAATATAGTGTGATTTTAAATGTGTTTTGGTCTCTCCTGGTTCAGGAATAACATTCCTCTATTTACTATTTAAAAAAAATCCCATTTCAATCTATGTTCACACTGGCACACAGGAAGCTATTCTGAAATCCAGGCACCTTCCTCAAGTCTTAAAAATAGACGGTAATTACATTCCAGAGCTAAATTAAAAATAAATGATTTCTGGTTTATTAATGGCCTCCTCCAATTCACTGCAGCCATTCCTCATCCAAAAGAGCGCAGACACGTCTGTCATATTCTGGCACACAGCAGGGCTGTTTGTTTTCTGTCTGTCTGTTTGCTTGTTGTTTGAGAAGCATTTGTGACAGATTTATCTCTGAACAAGTGTGCAGGTGTCAAGCACTCAACCTTGTCCTACCAATCAAGACTATTGAACAGAGAAATAGGCCAGAGAGAGAGAGTGAAAGAGAGAGAGAAAATGCAGAACAGAGTAAATATTCACATCAAGCATCCTAAAAAAATATACTGAAAGACCAAATACTGAAGCAATTCTAAATCAGTATAAAGTAGCATAAAAGTCAAACATGTCATTTCAAAATATTACAGGATCTCAGGAAGTCATAAACTCAGGAAGTCCTCAGAATGCACTTCCTGAAAGTTTACATCGGTGGGTGGAGCCTCCGCTTCCTTGCGCAGTATCCTCTCAAGTGCAGCGTCCTCTGGGCTTAGCTCCTCCCCTTTGGGAAGAACATACATGAAGTAGTGAAAGCTGCTGCAATAGTGATAATACTTGATAGACCAGATGTTCTCTGCTTGAGTGTTGAGTCTCTAACGAACATGAGATGAAATGGCCACCAGGTTTCAAAACATGACAGATAATCTGAATATCATCATTATGAGATCTGATCATATCTAGGATAACTAGTTCCAAATAAATATCACAATTTTCTTTACTTTCTTTTTTGACCAATATAATAGATCCTTGCTGCATAAAATATTAATTTCTTAAAATAAAAAAAATCATGCTGACCCCAAACTTTTGAATAGTGTCTGTACAGTATTCTGTATGTGTCCATGAGCACATTTAAGTGTTTGTGTATGTAAGTGTGTGTGCATGAGTGTGAGTGCATCATGTGCCCCAGCCACCCATTCTTCATCTGCCTGAAGAAATGAATAATTCACTCCTCAAGGTGTCAACATGGAATCCACTGAGAGTGTGAGAGAAGAGAGAATTGAAAGAGAAACTTCCACTGAGAACTCCAACAGGAATGAGAGAGTGGCACTTTCTTTCTATGTTTGATGTTTTCTAGATACCTGATCACAACTTCATCCTAGATTAATGTGCTCAAACTATGAGTTTTAGTTCTTCCAAAAAATTACAAAAAAGTATCATTAAAGCAGTCCATATGTCCAAAACGTGGATAAAGATTCACTTAAAATCTTCCTGCTGTGTCTTACTCAATTCAGATTGAGATGTGTTCAAGATGTGTTGCATGCATCAGGTTTGAAGTCAACTGATCAAATTTGGCTTCACTGACGTCAAACCTCACATAACACGTCACATTTGAATTGAAAGCAAGCAAAGAGGTTTGAAAACTATGGTAAATTATCTTCTAATTAAAGCTTCAGTTTCTGTCTGGCACAAAATGATCCTATGAAAATAGTAGGAAAATGTCACAGGTTTGAAAGGCATTGAGAAAAAACAGAATTTACTTTGACACAAAAAGACATATGAAGGAATGTGCGAAGGACGTGGTTTTCTTCAGTAAAATCTGACCTCACACGCAGCATTACTGTTGTCATTATAATAATTATCTCGCTCCACTGTATAGGATAATGTCAGCATCACACACTTCCCACAATATGGGCCTTACAACAATTACATCTAACCTTCAGATCAAAACACTCTATTTAATGGTGAACTGCTCACTAAATTATGCTCCCATCCAAAGCCATCATCACAGACACTCAAAAGCAGGTCATTTAAACCAATGACTGTTTACGTCTTTGTCTACAGTGATCACTGAATTATTATTTCCACTGCTGTAAAAGACCTGTTTTCTACTTCGTATTAGTTTTATAGCCATCCGTCTGAAACAAGGGCCAAGAATACTGTGGCCTTGATTTAAAACGAATACTGTTATTAATATTAGTTTTATAATCGAAGTTGCTTCTACAAACACCTGATGACAGCCATATAACACCACCTCTAAAACATTTGGGGTCTGTAAGAATTTATTTATTTTATTTATTTTTTGGTATTGAAAATGTATTTTATGCTTACCAAGGCTGCAATTATTTAAAAATAACGTAAACACACTTATACTGTAAAAATTGTATTACAATTTGAACTTTTTATATATTTTAAAATGGAATTCAAGTTGAATTTTCAGCATCATTACTCCAGTCTTCTGATTCAAATAAATATGCTGATTTTGTTTGTAGGGGAAGGTTTGTTGTTTTGAAAGACAAAAATATTTTATATGTGAGAAAGGTTTCTTTAATATCCAAGATACCGTCTATTATAAAGCGTCATATTTAAAAAAAATTCAACCTAACTTTATGTTTCACACACGCACACACAAAAGAAACACAATAAATCAGCGCTACTTAATTTTATCTAACTGTGCACAGAGCCGGGCATGTGAGGTTGCAGAAAAGTGTAATTTTATGACCTAGAATCTTCCTCCTGCTTGTTAGCAGCCAGAAATTACAGTACTTTCACAAACTCCCAGCATCCTCCAGGGACATTAGTAACAGCATGCTCTCGTCTTCATATCGATGTCTGCTCTTTCTCTACTCCGCCGTGAGTGTCTCCTTCAAGGACCCTGAGCTCAAAGCCACCATCTGTCCAGCAGCGAAGGGCATGTATGTGTGTGTGTTTGTGTGTCTATGTGGACAACCGACACAGAATTGTGGACAGACTATAATGATGACACTCAGTAACTGCAGCATTTCTAGTGTGCTAACAGCTGTCATACCAGCACTCAGCCCTCAGGGAATCAAGATCCTTTACGGCCACTGAGAGCTGCCAAATTCTATAGGAGACGCAATTATCAAACTAACAGTCTGTGAAAGCGCACAGGTGATGAGGTCATTTATTCATCCTTCCCCATTAAAGGTGAAGTGTGTTAATTATGCAATGTTAAAATGCTTCCATCTATCCAGTGTGCATCTCGTCAAAGGAATTACTGACGAAAATGCTTCAAAAGGTTTCATCAACAATAACAAAGACGAGCAATGTGCGTCAAGGTGATTATTAAAATGCTTCATTAAAACACTGAAGAAAACAAGAGGAAACAAATAACAGCAATATGCAAGTCTGGGCTCAGTAAAATTTTCTTTTTAAAGAAATGAATATTTTTATTCACCACAAAAGTTTTTCAAGAATCCAGACTAACCCGACACTGCAAAATTAGCTTAACCAATGGTGTGAGTTTGTCCAGCTACTGACAGAAAGATGAAGTGTTTGGGAAACATTCTGATATATAAAATCATTTTGCAACTTACTATGGTGACGTTAGTGGCACAAAAGCTGAATACTTTAGCTTTAAGGACATGATGCAGTCTGTTAAAAATAAGAGACATGCAATCAGCCTTTTCTTGCTTCTCTGCGTATATGATGTGAACTCGTTCACCCTTAAACTCAGAGCTCATAAACAGTTCATCTTAACCAAACGCATAGCTGCAGCAGAAGTCCATGAGTCACTCATTATGGCTAATGCCTCGAGTTAAGACCAGATCACATGTTTGCGCATGTGTGCATATGTTTGTGTTCATTCATGCATTTGTATGTGCTTGCACATCTGTGTGTGTGTGTGTGTGTGTGTGTGTGTGTGTGTATGGTATTTAGTGTAGGCTGGGTCAGAGCTAATGCTTTAGTGCCTTTATGTGTGATTTGTAAATACTGATTGCTAGATTCTGATTAAAGCTGTTCCAGCATATCGATTTCTGCAATTAACTAAATGCACCGGATCGCCTTTGACTACCATGTCAGATCCTGCCAACAAACAAATGAGTGGAGAAGATGATTTATTCTCTCAATCTGTTTCTCAGCACCTGGCCATTACATAACATATCTTTAATTATACAAGCTGAACAGCCTCTCTAATTGGCTGCCAGCAGCCATGGAACCAGACAGACTGGTGCCATTGGCCTTTTGATATGACATACAAGATGCAAAAAGGTTCGAAAATCATTCATCAGTTTCCTGATCATCAGCAATGTCTGGAATCTGTCTGAATCTTATTTGTGTTCTTAAAATCAGAGGCATGGAGGTTTGGGTGGATGTTCTGCTGCCAAGTGGTGGGATGCTTCAAGTTTTTGTCTATTATGAGCTCTTCAAATTACTTGGCTGAAAACATTTTTCCAAATCTCTGGCAATTTCCTACACAAGGTTGCCATGGAAATAAAAGTTTCCACACTGCAAAAAAAAAAAAAAAAAGTAATTCAATTGGGTCAAGATGTAACACTAAAGAAGAGCACACATTGTGTGAAATACTACCTATCTTTTACATGCATATAAGGTGGGCATTTTTGCATGTACATTGTACATAAAATTCAACCTGTATTTTTAGGGTTATTTAAATAAAAGGCATGATAAAAATTTCTATGTGATGTAACTGTCAACAAATCAGCAAAATGTCCACATTCCATCAACACTTCACCCACAATACACAAATTCTCACGAATACATTCTTTAGTGAGAAACTTCTTATCACATGGGCATGTGATTTCCTATTTACTTCTTATGACAGCACCAATTTAACAGTGTTAAAACAGTAAGCAGCCTAGCTAGACAGTAGGCAGCCCTTACTTTTTCTTCTGAACAAATTCAAAGTCAGCATTGTGAATAATTGTGCAGAGAGGCACAAAAAAAAAAACAAGATGATAGATGAGGTCAAGATAAATGTTATAAATACATATACATTTCATTTAATACATAAATATACACTACTGTTAAATAGTTTAGGGACAGTATATGTATATATAAATCACATATTCAAAAACAACACATGACCAAAATTATGTTTTTAAATAATTTCTGGACAATTATCCTTGAATCTCTAGGAAAAATGTGACTATGGAAAACCTGACACTTACAGCTGCTAAAGGCACTAGGTAAATAGGGCAAAAGTAAGTGTGTGAGTGAGAGTGTGTGTGTTTGAGTGGATAGCACTAAATATATGGGGCAGTGTGTCTGGGAGCCCTGAGGACGCCCATGGGATGGCAATCACTAATGTTACCACTGAATCTGCAGCAACAGCACACTTTTGCTTAGAGCAATATGTCGACAACCTATATGATTTTCTTTTGTTTTATGGAACACAAAAAAGAAAAAGGTTTTAGAATGATGGGGTCCAAACAACTTTGGATTCCATTGACTGGATAAATAAAAAATACATTTTTAACATAAATAATGTAAAGAAATGTTTTTTTGAGCACCAAGTCAGCATATTAGTATGATTTCTGAACTATTATGTGACACTAAAGACTAGAGTAATGGCTTCTGACATTTCATATATTTAACAAAATATATTAAAATAGAAAAAAGCTTTTATATATTATTTAAATAATAGCATTTTATACGTTTTTATATTTCACAATCTTCTTTTAAAAACATTCTTACTGATGCCAAGCTTTGGAACTATAAATGATGAGGATATATAGAGACTGTTGGATCCTGGTGAAACAGTCAATCCTCTTTCGAGAGAGAAGGGAAGCTGTGATTGATCTTAAATGTTCTCTGTACAGTCGCATGCACACACACACAAAAAACAAAGACATTCTGTATGGATCTTCCTCAAACACACTACACAGAAACATTTAAGATTATTTATTTTAACACCAAAGCAAAGAAACAGTTGTTTGGTGCACCTCTGACATGGTGGAAAGTTGAAACACGTTTCATTTAGTAACTATTTACACAACTTGTTGACAAACAGCTTTACTATTGATTTACTGGCTAAATAAGTTACAGCAAACGATCCAACACAAATCTGCCAAAACACAAGGTGGTCTCCCTGGAAACTGTTTATCTATAAACCTCAACACAGACGATGCTTGGTTACAACCTGTTTGCTAACACCACTGCAGAGAGAGAGAGAGAGAGAGAGAGAATGTGAACTCCAAGCCATATCTGTATGGAAAACCCTTTCTGGGAACCAAGGTTCCACTTTGAAGCCATGAATAAATATAGCCCGAAACCTCAAGCCAAACACTCTGAATATGGTCTGCCTCTCTCTTCCACACACAATGTTATCAGTAGAGCTTTTCAAAGCTGTGTCATGATAAAAACTAATTAAACAACATGACTATGCGTCTGGAGTCTGGTGACCTGCTTTAATCTGCAAGGGGAACTTCAGACATAACCAAAGGTCTGGGATCAGCATATCTGGCCATGTTATTCAGATGTGAGCATGAGAAACTGTGTAAGGCTGATTGCAGACTGATTTCAGATCAGTCGTGAAACATCAATATCCCTGATTCATGCTAATCAAGGCTGATTTACTATAACCAGACTCATGTTAACAGCTTAGGTATCTATTCTGGGCCGCACAACAGTGTGAATTTACAAACATCAAGCACAATATCCCAATACACACTCTCTCTTTTTGGCTGCACGTCGCAGGAGGGCTTCTGGGTTTCCCCCTGTGTTGTCCTGTGATGGATCGTGGATGGTATTTTCCATTCCAGCAGGTCCCGGTCATGCAAACCCCCTTGCTATCACTTTCTCTCTCTCTCTCTCTCTCTCACACACACACACACACACACACACAAAAAGCTCAGTGACAGAACGTCCTTGGACGCTGACACAGGAGTCAAGTGACCCCGAGATTACCAAGTCAGGCAGACGCACACTGACGTGTGACAGTCACTCAGGAAAATTAATGGTCCTGGAATAAAGCCACAGAAGGGGAGAGAGATAGATTAGGCAAGTGTGGAATAACCCCTGAGCCATAATTTTGACAGCACTGACATCCATACATGGTCTCACAGCTGACTCGTATTATCACATAATATCTCTCTGAACTACCCATGTATGCTGTAACGCTGAGCTGTGATGTAATAATTTTTAGAGAACACTGGCAATATATGTATATATGTATAATTTTTTAATATGTTTTAAATAAACAGTTTTAATAAATCAATAATTATCAAATCAGTTAAACAAATATAGCAGTTGTCACCCATGCTGGATATTTTTTTTTTTAATATAATAGACCGTTCATACCAGTTAAAGATGATCACAGAGGTTTTGTATATGTGGAAGCTGGTTTGTAGCTATATTTCTCTTAACTAACAGTGTTAGATAAAAAATTATTTTGCTTTTCCGGAACAGGGATAAAAAAAGATCATCTGAGGGGTCAAAGGTCATATGCTACTATGACCTAGACCTGAACACCTGCTTGGTTTGATCTTTGCCAACCGATTATCATGATGTCAGCTATGGCACACTGCAGGATTTACAGACGATGAAAACATCTGGACTGCAATCCAAATCCTCTGCTAAATTGCCATTGAATTTACCGAAAAGTGTAATCATAAATTAAGAATCTGACACTTTGATCCTATTACAATGTTGACATTTGTTTTTAGCATTATATTCTAAAAATAAGATTTGCACAGAGGCTTCTCTTGACCTTTGACCTCAGTTAAGACTATACTGACACTTCCCTTGAGCTTTGCCTAATAAGGGGGACAAACAAGTGTTGTATATATATATATATATATATATATATATATATATATATATATAATGTTTCATACGCAACATTACTCATAGAAACCTTAGACCCAGTTAGCATTTGCATACTGCAAATAAAATACAAAGTAGTGCAACTAAAACTGACTATAGGGTTGACAACAGTTATACAGTACATAAAAAATTACATTAACAGGCCTTATTATATCTTACACATTTTATTTGCCTCAAAAATCGCTTATTATTTGCCTTAAAATAATGTTACAGCCTCAGTTTGATTCCACAGCCTCTGCAGACACACAGGAATGAGGATTTGAATGAACATGTACGAACACAGACTTTAAATACCCACAAATAACCAGTTCAGCATAAGGTTGTTGACTCTCTGATCTCCTGATAGTGTGTCCTCTTGAGAAGTGGGAAATCAAACGAGATGAGCTTGTTTTTGCTTATAATTAAGACTTCAGCGCTCACAATCTGGGCACTAATACGAATCAAAGCAGACTGGGAAATCTCAGTGATGGCAGCTGCCAAACACAAAACTAAAATCTGTTTGCCGTGTACACACACACACACACACACAAAATACTCAGCTGTTCCAAAACCAGGATGCTCACAGTTCATTATAATGTGTTTCTGTGTACGAAGCCGAAAGGAACATAAATAAACCATTTGGCTGTGTTTGGATCTTGAACAGCAAAATTGAAAGCAAGTCAGTCATTTCTTCTCTTTCTTTTGCTTTTTCCAAACAAAACCTGACTGAAGCTTAGCACATGCAGTGAGAAAACACAAGTCTAATTTAGGAAACCTTCACTGTTCTCAGATTTAATTAGTCGAAAATCATTTCATATAACAATCTTCAACACAGAGAAACTCTAAAACAAACCACAAATGTCTGCCATAAATAAAAACAAACTGTAAAACCTTATAGAAAAGTACCATGGTACCAAAATAAATGGCATGTCCAAAAACCCATTGTTCATGAATTTCAGTAGCTGATACCATCACTGTATCATCTCAGAGTATGTTTACCATGCTGTATTTTAATGGTAATACCATGGTATTTTTGTCTAAAGTGACTGAAACACAGTCACAGCTGTTAGAACTATATCAGAGTAAACTTTGGTAGCTTTTGGCACGAAGGCTCTTCTAAACCCCCCTCAGCAGGATGAGTCATGCTCGCCCTCCAGCAACCACTGTGATCCAGTTGCTATAGAAACATGTTGCTATGGAAACATCTCTGGCTCAAAAGCCATGCGGGGATGCACAAACACTAGCACAGGTGACTGGGGCAAATCAGACGGGATTTTAATGAGATAATCAAGTCGGGCCCGTTTCTAAAGGTCCCATCACATGAAATGTCAGAACAAACAATTATCTGCATAACGCTGCTTCTTCTGTGAACACTTTCTGGATGTCGCAACATGTTTGCAAAGGGGTTCCAGGTAATTTCAAGGTGCTTGCTTACTATTAATACATAAAGTCGCTATGGTATTCTGGTCTCTGTATGGTATTCTTTCAATTAACTTAAAAAAAAAAATAACTACCATGATACTGGTAAGAGATGTTAAGTTTCTCTGAAGTACACTAACGTTTAAAAGTTTGGGGTCAGAAACTAACATTTTTATTCAGCAGGAATGCATTAAATTCCTCAAAAGTGACAGAAAAAACATTTATGATGTTATTTTTATTTCAAATAAATGCTGCTCTTTTGAATTTACTTCTGCATTCATCAAAAAATACTGGAAAAAAAAATTTCAACACCGATAATAATAATAATAATAATTAATAAATGTTTTTTGTGCAACAAATCAGAATAATGATTTATGAAACATCATGTAACACTGAAAACTGCTGCAATGATTCTGAAAATTCACAGGGAAAAAAAAAATAAATAAATAAATAAATAAATGAATATATATATATATATATATATATATATATATATATATATATATATATATATATATATATATATATATATATATATATATATATATATATATATATATATATATATATATATATATATATATATATATATATATATATATATAAAGCACACAGTAAAATAAAGTGTAACCAAAACTTTTTTCTATGTGCAAGACTAAACTGTCCATAAAGTAATATGGTATAACCACGTTTTACACCATTAATTATAGTGATGCTGTTCTTTTATATTTTGCAAGTACCTTATTTAAATTCCATGGTATATATATCAAAGTGCTTCTTTCTAATACCAGCATTGTGTCATGGTACCACCACAATACTTTTTGTAATGATATATCATTATATATTTTACATGGGATTCAAAAAATACCATGGTATTAACATAGTACATGTCTAAATAAACACTGTTATACACAACACTTTTAGAAAGTGATTTACAGATTTATAAAGAGCTTTTCATGAAAAATCAAGAAGGAGCGCACAGAAGTACAGCTCTAATGTAAAAAGTACACTTATATCAGCTGCCTGTAGAGAGGCAGAGATCAAATCACTGTCCTTCCGTCTTCACCTTGTGCAATGAAAGTGAGGCTCAGTCAACCTTACTTGACATGAAGTCCTCTGGAGAAAGCAGAGAGGCTTTGAGAGGATTCAGACAGCATAGTGTGTACATGTGTTCTTGTCTGAGTGTGTGCGTGGTGTCCTTAAAAATGAAGAGCAAAGAGCCAAAAAAATAAAATAAATCTCATTGAAATTCTGGTCACTGCTGCCAGCTCTTCATACACTAAATATTATGTAACTAGAAAATAATACGGTTGCATCTGCGCCCCCCTCCCCCCATCTCTGCGCTGAGACGGACCGGCTGAGGCAGTTACATAAACTCAGATACCCATACTCACCAACTGTGACTCTGTCTGTCTGTGGAGGCACTAGAGAGTGCAGGTGCAGGTGGTAATGTGAGGCATGAGGCGATTATCAAGAAGTATGCATCATCAGATAATTTTTACCACCTTTTCTTTATATTTTCTTATTATGTGCTTGTGCTTTTTCACCTGGCAGAAAATGAAATCCCATATTCTAAATGAAGAAATTTCTCACGTTGAATTGAAAACAATTTAAAATAGCATTTTTCTAATTATTTTACAATGTTATGTTTAGCTTTTATGACCCCAAATTCATTGAAAGACTTGATTAGAAATATTAATACCACATTTAAAAAATGATAATAATAATAAATATTTTTTTTATTCATGGCAATGGCCCAGGGATTATTCCACACCTCCCTATAAATATTATTATTTTTAAATACAGTAAATACATTTTATAATACATGTGCTTAAAAAAAAAGCTGATTGTTTTTAACCATGTATTTTTTTAAAGAGTCCTGAAAAATCTGTTTCCACAACAATATTAAGCTGCATAACTATTTTTAAAACAGAGTAATAAGAACGGTTTCTTGATCATTAAATCAGCATATTTTAATGATTTCTGAAGGATCATGTGACACTGATGAATGGAATTAAAATACATTAAAACATAGAGCAGTTATTTTAAATTATAATATTACTTTTCATATTTTTCATAAATAAATGCAGCCTTGACAAGCATAACTGACTTCTTCATTTAAAAAATCGTACTGACCCCAAAACTTCAAAAGGCAATGTATATATTAACTTATGTGTCAACTACCCATGAATACTTGTGTTTTTTCCTTGTTTTTCTCCACGAGAGTGTGTAGGCTCAAAATCCCACAGGAGCATCTTTTAAAGAACAATCCTAGGCTTACTCCTGTTCTCTCTCATCGATCAGAGCACTAGAGATGCTCGTCAGGCTTCCTCCCATTCACCTGCATCCCGCAGGCTATCCATCGCCATGGGAACAGCCAAGGTGAATGAGCAGAGGTCATGAACGACTGGTTCAGCCCCATGTGCAGTCAGCTGGGTCTCAGAACAACCCCGCCTGAACGTGGAAAGTTAAAGCTCCCATCTTAGACACAGCATGGAAGGTTATTTTCCACTGCATCATTTGCAAGTCTACAGAGAAAACGTACACACTCTTATTAGCAAGCAAATACACACAACTCACTCAGCATGCAGCTCACCTTTCCCCTGAGAGAAAGAACAAGCGAGTGAGAGAGAGCGAGAGACAGAGCAGGAGAGGATGGTGACCTTGGCCAGGCCTTTAATGAGATGGAAAACTCCAGAAAATCTGTTTCTACTCCACACTCAGCAGTCTCTAAACTACATTACACTCTGTCAGCATGATTCTGATGAGGAGATAGTCTAATGTGTGTGTGTGTGTTATGTGAGAGATTGATAAGCTATCTTTCCACAATAATACAGGTGACTGTCGCTGGCTAAGGGTGTTAAGCATGTGGAACATAGATTAGTGAGCTATCTCTGTATTTGTGTGTGTGTGTGTGTGTGTGAGAGAGAGAGAGAGCGAGAGAGAGAGAGAGAGAGGGAGGACAGTGCTGTATTCCACTCAACAACTTGGAGTAATGGCCCCAGCAGTGGACTGGTGTGGTTTGGTAGGGAGATTGTAAAATCAATTTAATGTCAGACACATTTCTCAAGTGTGAGGTTGTGCACCTTGACACACACTCACACACAAACACAGAGTGCCATCTGGGAAAGCTGCAGGAACACTGTGAAAAATCTACAGAAATAATTAAAGGAACAGTGTGCAATATCTGCACCACTAGTGGCAACAAACATAACTGCAAAAATAACTAGTTGTGTTTGCCTGTTGGCAAAACAAAATAAAAAACAATGTAACAAAATAAAATAAAAACAAACACAAACAACACAAAATCATAAAAACTGAAGAAAAAAAAATATATATATATATACATTTACGTTTACATTTATTCATTTAGCAGATGCTTTTATCCAAAGCAACTTACAAAAAGGACAATAAAAGGAGTCAAACAAAAGAGCAACAATATATAAGTGCAAATGACAAGTCTTGGTTAGCCTGACATTCAGTTTTAGTCATTTTTAAATAATCTAAACCAGGAAGTGTGCATGAGCCAATCAGAAAAAGGCACTGCAGCTATAGGAACAACTTCAATCATTTTAAATTCATATATTTACTAGTGTAACAGATACATGAACATGAACATTTTCCCTTTCTGGTGCAAATAATGTCACAGCTCAGGATAGTTGCTGATGAAAGTTTTGGGACTGTGCATGTTCTTATGATATAATTTCCCAACAGCTCCAGAATGAGTAGTCACATGACCTTTACGGCTCAGCGATTGACTCAAAAGCAACCATGTCAACTGTGTGCAGAGTGCTGGGCAACTTCCATTGAAATGAACAGGAATGCTAATGGACTTTCTCCATGTAGATCTCCTAAAGGATAAACATGACGCTTCATAACACTCTGTTTATATAGGATTAAGTAATATGATATTTTCTGCTTAGCATTCAAATCTAATCTGCTCTGCATACTCAGCAACTCCCTATGCAGAGAGAAAAGAGAGACCAATGCAACTATTTTGATGACACTTGTCTACAAAATTTGATGAGCACTTGGAAAAATACACCCACATCCTTCATAACTAAGTTTACTGTTGATGCCTTCATTCTCAGCTTCAGTGGGCAGAGTCTGTAGTCCTAAAACCCTATTAGACATCATGACTGAACAGAGAAAAACTGTTCAAGTAAAGCATATCAACTATGATAGAGGGAGAGACTCACTGTATGAAACTCACTGCCATCTCTACTGCAGTGCTGTGCTGACGCAATATCAGGAAAGTTCATCTGTGTGCTAATATTCGGCTTTGACTCATAATGTTTACAAAAACAGCCCATAAAAACTAATGACAGCATCAGAAAACCTCAATGAACTACCAAATGACTGCACTAAATACACACACTCATGTCTTTAACCCTCACTGTAATCCTAACCGCTGTCATAAATTAGTATTTGTCTAATAATTTGACGCAAACCTGCTTTGTTTTCTCCACATGGACTTAAGCTGGCATGTTCTGATTGGCTGGAGAGGCTTGACATCACAAAAGGGACAACTGTAATCACAACAACAATGACATCATACTTAAAACCAAGTCCATTTGGCAGATTAGACACGCAGACCTGGTATTGCCCTACAAGATTATAGATGCCACACATACACATACACACACATATGCACTGCTGTATTCTAATATTTTCTTCTCTGGACATGGTATATCTTTGATATATCTCATCAAACTGAAATTATAATACCATGGTAATGTACATTTTAATGTACCACAGTTTTTACTCCATCATACTTCCTAGTCTACCATAGTGATACCATGATAAACTTAAAACATAACTCTGTTTAAATCATTCATTTTTCTTTTTGGCACCTGTTTGTAAGTGAAGTGCAAAAAAGTACCTTGGCTTGGTTATGCACCACGGCTTTTTTGGGAGTATCATGTAAATATTGTATCAGATTTAATTTACTGTATTAAAATATTATCTGCAAGCTATTTTGGTATGTGTATGTTTGCCATATTTATATACAATGGTCTTTCCAAGTGATATACTAACATGATATTAGTTGATATTAGTTTCTAAAAACCATGATATTCCCATGAAATTGTGTCAAAAAACATGGTAATATATTCATATAGGAAATATTTTGAAAGAAGTCTCTTTCCAAGGCTGCAAGGCTGTATTTATTTTGGTTAAAGATGTGAAAAAAATACAGTAAAAATAGTAATCATTTGAAATATTATCACTATTTAAATTAATTAAATTATTCCTGCTGTTCCATTTCTCCAGTCTTCAGTGTCATGAAATCCTTCAGAAATCCTTCAAATATGGTCAAGAAACATTTCTGTTTTTTATCAATGCTAATAACAGTTGTGCTGATTAATATTTTTGTGAGAAAAGTAATAAAGTTTTTTTTTTTTTTTGATAAAAAGAAAGTTCAAAACAGCCTTCATTTGAAATAAAAAATCATAACATCATTAATGATCAATGTAATATGGCCACACACACACTCTCTCTCACACACACACACACACACATGACCCACATTTTTTTAACAGTAAATTAAATATGTCAATGTTTATGGGGGACCATACAAAAGCATTCCAGTAGCAATAAATAAAGAAAAATAAAGAGTATACACTAAAAAATAATGGCTCTACAGTTGGAATAGCATTGAAAGAGCTGTAAGATAGCAAGAGAGATGCTGCTATAATCCATTCGTGCAGAACGCGAGGCAGCACCTCCCTGAAAACTGGACAGAACCTGCTCTGACTGTATACACTGTGCCCAGCTCCAACCTCAAGAGAAACTGTCGTCTTCTCTCTGTCTCTCGTCCTGTCTATCTGTCTCTCGTTGGCTCTAATTAATGGTGGCCCCCTCCCAGTAGGCATCCAGTGTTTCCATAGCAACTTGCTCTGCAGTCAATACTGGCCTCTCGTCTCCATAGTAACAGTGAGTTGGGATGCGAGTGGTTCTGTCTCTGTGATTTGGGCTGCAGTGTGTGGGAGAGGGCTGCATACACACACACGCATGAAAACAAACATCCACAAACACTCCATATCAGCTAAAACAATCCACATGACCTCTACTAACAAATTTGAGAATATAAGTGGCCACAGACAAAAAAACTCACATGCTGAGACATGTAGAGATGCTAATAGACTTTAATTATTTAAAACTATTTCCATTAGAAAAACAAATCATACATTAATCAGTAACTCCAACAGACACCCTGTCTTAAACATTTTAAACTTATCACATTCCATGGCATAACTCTGTAAAAAAAAAAAAAAAAAAAAAAATATATATATATATATATATATATATATATATATATATATATATATATATATATATATATATATATATATATATATATATATATATATATATATATATATCAGAGGTGTCAAGTAACGAAGTACAAATACTTCGTTACTGTACTTAAGTAGAAATTTGGGGTATCCATACTTTACTTGAGTGATTATTTTTCAGCCGACTTTTTACTTCTACTCCTTACATTTTCAGGCAAGTATCTGTACTTTCTACTCCTTACATTTTAAAAATAGCTTTGTTACTGCTATTTAATTTTCGGCTTGTTTTCATTCCGGCTTGTCATCATAAAAAAAAAAAAAAAAAAACCTATCCAGATAAATCGCGCCATCCGGATGTAGTGAATTTGATTGCGCTTAAATTTCACATGAAACCAGGGTCAGACCGTTCTCCTTCCGTCTTTCAGCGCGCTCTTCAATCCACAGAGGCGAAGACCGCGAACGGAGCAGCGCATGCGCACTTAAACAAACAGAGGACACAAGGTATGTGTTTATCGATACACAGTAAATTTGACCGAGTAAAATTTACTCAAATTGAAGAAAATTTTACTCTATGCCAGATAACATTTGGTCCCTCTCTAAAAAGAGTAAAAGTTACTCTTTTGATAGAGTTGTTTTTCCAGAGTTCATTTTGCTCAATTTAGTGTTCATATTTTACTCTTTCATGTTATATTTGACTCTATTTAGTGTTATTTCAAATTAACTCTTGTACTATTTTACTCAGTTCAGTGCTACATGAAATTGACTCTTGCTACTTTTTAACTCTGTTCAGAGGAACTACAAATTTACTCTACCACAATTTACTTCCCCTCCGGAGTTGTTTATCATCAGTTATGTGTGAACTACAAAGAATAAGTAACTCTATCCAGAGTTATTCCTCTGAATTACACCATTCATATTTTACCCTCAAAAAGCCTTAAAATTAATTACTTGCTTTTCAGTATTAAAATAAAACAAAAAACAACAAACAATATACTCATGTCTCAATTTTATTTTTTCAAGCTCCTCCTCTTCAAACAACATTACACTTAAACATAATTCACTTGTCATTGTGAATGTGTCATCATGTTGTAATTGTGAAAAAAAAAAAAAATGATAACAATGGATGAGATGAAAAAGAATTACATGAAACTATATGGTACAATAAACAAATCAGAATCACAACCATAAGACATCAGAATGTCAAACAACTTGTGGTGCAAAATATCCTTAATCTCCAAAACATAAGGTGCTTCTGTGGTATGTGCAACTTTGTAAGCATGGATATGTTCATCTAAACACATTGTTTTCAGTGCAGTTGTTATTAAAAGGATGTGCTCATCTTTAATAACAATATTCTGGATTACATAAAACACAGGCATGTCATTTTGAACTTGAACACAAACTGCCAACCCTGACCGATAAGTGTTTCCACAGCGCTTGACCCACTTCACATTTAGGACCTTAGTCCACACAGGCACATTAAGTTTTCCAGCCATCTCAGCACCAACTTCCATTTCATTCAATGGGACCATTTTCCCGGGACCAAATTTCATGGCATTAGGATCAAATGTTTGCCAAATGTAAGCCATTTGGCACTGGTGTTTCTTTGCTAAAGTTTTCGTTATGTTTTTAAAGCTTTTCAGCTGCTTTTTAAAAACATTATGTTTCGCTTCATAACGCATACACCAACTATGTATCAGTGGTCCAATTTTCTGCATACAACTGGGGTAATGCACCATAAAATGATGCTTTGGCAATAAGTTCTTATCAGGAAACAACTGCTTAAACAAACTGTGGTGTTCTGTAATCAGATGTTTCAAATAAATGGTGATACCAGTGGATATAACTGAAGAAAACACAATACTGACTATCTGAAGCAATAAAATGAACAAATACCAGTGTTGATCATTAGGATGCACAAGATCTCCAAACATGATGGGCAGATAACGCAATAAACACCAGCTCTGAGTGGCATTTAAGCCCAAGTCATTGGAACCCTCTCTTAATTGTATACCAGGAGGTTTGTTGTTTTGTTCCATGAAGCCATAGTTGAAACTCTGAATTCTTCTGTCTACTTCTGCTGATGTGGTGTAATTTTCTATCAGGTGCTGAATTAGTAATTTCATCTCAAATTGAGCAACCCCCTTTAATATGTCGTGCATAATATCGACTGAAAAATTTGAAGTTGTGTGGAAATATTGCAACGAATTTAAAAGGCAAGACTTTTTTACTCCCATTACATAAGGCAGACTGGGATTGCTCTGCATCGTCTGGCAGTGTTCAGCATGAAGTTCTTTAGTTCGCACTGTCATCTTTGGACTATCTTCACTGAACACTGTCTGAAAGTCCTCTTTCTCTAGTAGGCAAAAGCGGCAACAGTACCTGGCACTAAATGATTCCACAAAACCAAACAAGGAATGGACACCAAGGTTGTCACCAGTAACCTGGACAATGGTTCCATAAACTGTCTGATCAAATAAAGGAATCTGAATTCCAATGGTTTCCAGTGTTGAGATATCCTGGACAAGTGGCTCTAGTATTTTATCAAACCCATAGGTTTTGATATCTTGTGCATGAAATAAAGTGACTAAATGTATATTTAGTAAACTCGAATTGTATTTAGGGGAAATATTTCTAAGGGTAAAATAGATAGCTCCTAACTTATGTATTCCTCGTTTTGATCCAAGGGGGTTTGAGCATTCAAATTCATCAAAAAAAAGCTGGATCTGAACTGCATGTCTTTGTTTTGAGAAGAGTGCATGCCTCTTAAAGAATTCTCCATCGTGTATGTCATAAAGACAATTTGGTCTTTGTTGTGAATCTCTCGCCATCATATCTGTAATGCTAGGGTGTCTATAAATGGACTGTAAAGTCTCAAGAATTGGTATATATACAAATTTATCCTTAACAATGGTTTGGGCAAAAGTTCCAGTTGTTCTGTTACGCCGCGTTGCAAATCTTGTTCCAAGAACATATTCAACAGGATCTATTTTCCCCCATTTGTCTGAAAAGTACCGCATTCTCTTGCTTTCAGTGTTTAATGTCGCAAAAGGATTTTGTATTTTTTCAAAAAACTGATCTATTTGAGACTCGACAACACTTTTTATGGGCTCCTCTAAGGATAGGCTGTTTTTCACTGATTCTTGAGTTTCACTATGAATATCTCCAATCACTTCTTCTAGAGCACCAACAACATAGTTAATAGTTGTCTCTGCGACACCAGCAACTTTAAGTTCAGCCACCACTGTTGCACAACTGTTTACTATATTTGTTTTTAAGAGTGCAGACTCACAAGGCGGATTTTGGTTTGATAAAACACCTACATCATCTAATGAAATGGAGTTGGCGGTGGATGAGCTTTCACCAGAATCAATGCGTGAACGGTCAATTGCACAACACTTGCTGAGATGCTTTCGTAATCCAGAAAAACTATGGTAAACATGTGAACAACCTCTTTGAGCACATTTTAACTTGAGACTTTTTCCTGGACAAAGGCCATGAACTAACTTGAAGTGCCTTATAAGGGCATTGGCATTAGCATGCCCCTTTTTACAAATGAAACAAATCATCTGCTCACTGGAGGATTCTAGCTCTCAACTCGGATACTCTGGGATTTACCTTGGTGGTTTCAACATCTATATCATAGACTGCGGTTTGCAGAAAGCTAAACACATTGGTCAATTCCTGACAGTATGAAGTCCCAAAGACAAAGTGAGCTTTGAAAAGCTCATCAACACAGGCCAATGAATTAGAAGCCTTACAGGGTAGAGCATGTTGGTCAATCACAATAAACCAAGAATGGATCCTACTTTTGTTCGGCCCAACAGCGAGTAGATACGGCTGGAGTCTCTCTCCAATACTGTCCAAGTGCCCTTGGATACTGTTACCGGTCTGTGAAAGAATGAAAACACATTAGTGCCAGTGTGACTTAACAGTAAGGGCCCCCCTTTACACTTTACGTTTAGATTGTTAAAATAGGGCCCTTGAAGTAAATATACAGCATTCATAAAGACACAGTGACGCCTTCCACCAAAGTTTCTGTATTACACACTTTCGGGAGATCATTACTAAATATGTGCTAAGTAGAAAAGAATACCACAAGAACAATAATTTGGAGGACAAGTGATCTTTTAGAGAAGTAAGCAAGTCTGAGAAATAAGCAAGTTCAAGTTCACACAGTGACAAAACATTGTAAAACAGTGTAATTTGATCTGTTAAATCAGTAGCTTCACCTTGATGAATTTCACAAGATGATCACATGCTTGTTTGGCTGAGATCTTTCCCGGTCTCTTGCGGCCTTGACTTGAGGGTGGCAAAAGGTGAACCAGCATCAGAATGGAAGACATGTCGCTGTCCCACCCTAGAAACACAGAAGACAAATTAAACATTTTTTAGTATTTAGGCAGAAGGGGTTGAGCATAACCTCCAAATCACTTGAGGTGCTGGTATAAATAAATTAACCACTCCAGTATTTTAGTTAATACTGCACACAGATTCAGTATTAAGAGCACATTCATGGCCTAGTCTCGATGAATACAGATGTGTGGATGAATTTAGGTTAAACCTCCAAATATATTGAACATACAGCTAAACTTTACCTACAAAATATCAAAGATGCTTTTGTTATTCAGACTCCCATATTAAAACCATTTCAAACTATAAATATGCATCTACAAATCCTATGTAATGGATATAGAGTGTAAATTTAAAGCAATTTAAAGTGTAGATCTGAGTAAAGCTATGCTTGTCATGAATGTGTAACTTCCCTTTTAAATAATTTAAAGTGTGCCACAATGTAGATACGGTACCTTCTTCAACTTCAGTGGCTTCAGCATTTTGGATGAGGTCTTGGAGCTCACTAGTCTGTGTGAGGCCACGGCTCTGTGCAATAACCTTTGGTTTTATGTTGGTAGACCACTTCTCCAACAACTTTGCAGAGGTCGCATCACCAAACAAAAGTCCAAAATCTTGATTAATCTGCCAAAGATAATTAAAGTAGGTACCATAGAAGGAACTGACTTTGTTTACCTAACAAATCTCTGTTACTGCAGAACAACAATAGCACTTGATTTCATATTTGTCTGTTTTCATATTTTAAGAATTTAAGTCTCACATACCAAGCCTGGTATATCCAGGAATCGTGAGAAAACTGATAGAATATCAGCAGACTTTTTAGGGTCATGCAGCAGCTTCTGGCGATAGGCCAGCGTTAACTTCATCTTTTCCTTTACCACTGCCTCATCAGCTGTATGCTTCATCAGGGCTATTGCTTCCTGACAATGACGGTCTTCAGTCAAATAGCAGTCTTCTTTGTAGGATTGTCTGTCAGCAGTTGGCCCACCTGAAAGTGTTTAAAACAATATGAAAACCAAATTTGTTTAGTTCCTTATCTTTCCAAAGCACAACACATTAATGCCAAAACTAGATAAATGACACAAAATAACATGTGAAACATGCATATATCCCAGAATGCCATCTGAATTTGCCCAATGTTGATGATTATGCAAAAAATGTTTGCATTAAAAAAAGAACAGAGATGCTATGTAACATGAGACCTCATTCACAATGTGGCTTAATTACAGATGCATAAAAGCATTGACTTAACATAAAATCTCACACCTGTTTGTGGTTGCCGTGGACGCTTCATCCGTCCCTCTGATGCTTCTTTCTGCAGAGTTTTAATTCTCCACGCCAAATATCCACTTCCATCTTCTGCATTGTAATAATGCTCCTATTACCAGAACAATAAACAGACCAAGTAGTTATACATTACCAGATTAAGGCAATAAATGCCATATCAATTATAATGCAGATATTCTTTATTCTGCAATATACATAATGTCTCCTCCTCCGGTACAACAAAAATATTGAGAGACTACTACTACTTACATATCCAAGCTTGCTCCTGGGGTCAGCCAAGCATGGGAAGAGGGAAATGATTCCTTTCGCATATTCTTCCTTCAAACGTCGGGAAGGGCTTGTTCTACACACACACACACACACACACACACACACACACAAACCAAAGCAATTATAATTATAACACATAACATCATAAACAACAATTTACAAACTACTGTATGAACAACTTACCCATGTTCATTTGTTAAATGTGCTACCAAAATTTTCACCATGTCACGTCTTCGGGTATCGGACAGACCTTTGGTGCGGGTATATTCGTTTATAATCTTTTCACCTCCAGGGCTGGTCTTTAGAATCTCTTCAATCATCTGGAGGGGGAATGATGCGATATTGTTCAGGGATTATAAATTAACAACTGACAAGTGTACATAGCTCCAAATATTTTTATTTTTTAAGTCATTCTATATAGATGTAATTCAGAGGCAAGATTGGAGATCCTTACCTTGGCAAGACGATGTTCCTCAGCTAGATTTTTTTCAGGAGGGCTTGTAATCAACATTGCAGTGTCATCAGACTCTGATGTACCTTCATCTCCTAATGAGCTTGAGCTTAAAGAATCTTCAATATAAACCATATCAATGGTCTGATTATCTGTTCATGCTACTGTGGCAGCATACTACACAGCTATTAAGAATTAATCCAATAGCCATATTAGCTTATGCAAATCAGTGAATTGGTGAATATTACTGAATGTCAAACAATTTACCATCAATGTTTGCTGTGCCTGGGATGACAATTTCTAATACACCAAGATCTGGTCGTGTCAGCAGATATACGAATGCTTCCTCATCAACTTCTGTCTTCGAGTCATCAAAGACTTTCACATCCATTGTAGGAAGATCAAATTTATTGGCAACTAAAGGAAGACACACCAATGGAAAATTGACACAGAAGCCAGCAATGCCAAAGGAACTACAACAGTTATTTTTTAATCCCATAATATACATTCATACACTTAATATATTACCTAAAAAATAATAATAAATTTAGACTGAAAGGTATTTATGATGTTAACAATGTTAAAGTTTATCTCTTACCACATTCCAAAAATGATTGAAATGTAAAAGGTTTTGAAGAAAAAATATATCTCTTGCTGTCTTTGAACTTCACTCTGATAACATTGTTGGTCTGCATCCTGAAAGAACCAAAAAGACAAAGTTAAACAAGGCGATAACACTCACAGTCAGAGGAAGAAAAGAACATTCATTAGTGCACTACACAACAGGTATTTTTTATATGTAATAACTGTCCAATAGTTCTGTTAAGGCAAGGTGCTCAATATATCTTTATTCGGATGGTAATTGTTTCTCATGAGAAATAAATCTGCATGCACTTCAGTGATGAATCTCATGCATTCGTGGTGATTTATTCACAGAGGAGGAGTGAGTTTTATGATCCTACAAACCAGGGAACGCGCTGCTCAAGTGTAATAATGTAATAGGCCATTCTTGGAATTTTTAATAAGTACGATTTGATTTAATAAGAAATTAATATCCTATTTGTTGCGTAATTATTTACATCTGTTAAAAACAAAGAAGATACATATAATTGAACTTTCTTTTTAACTCAAAATGATGTATGTCATTTAAAAAAAATGAATTTGTGAACTTATTTACATACGAAAAACAAAGTTGCTTGGTTTACATTTTTAATGTGTAAGGCTATATTATGTTAAAATTTAAAGCCCATTTCTAATGTTTACCCGTTTATTTCCCTCTTTCTCCTTTCAACTGATTAATATTCTGCTTGTAAATACTTCCCAGGATTTCTGTAATAAAAGTGTACATATTACAAATGCATGCAAATACAGTGAAGCAACAGTGCAGTGGTCAAAAGGGATTCAAACAGTGAATTATGAAATGAAACACCAAGATTCTAGATTTAGACGGTAATAAAATCACCAAATATCCCATGTAAATAATGAAAACATCTTACATTCCTATCAGAAACAATTATCGTACAAAGAGGGGTAAGTTAATGCACATAAAAATGGCCTCAGGCAATAACGGTTAACATTAACTCTATACCGAGTCAAGTACATGTGGTGCACGACTCCAGATGCTTGTCACAAAAGATTAGCGGACGAACATTTGATCAACAGATATCGTAAGCTTTTTTTACCTGTGTCAATTAACGTTAACGTTTGTAATCTAACAACATTATATGCTAGCTATTTGCTTTCAATATAACTTAGTTCTCAGTCAACAGGAGAAAGCGATCTTTAATCACTCTCTATAAAAAAACTGCCAAAATGATCTAACGTTAAGCTAAAAACAGAGGCGAATATTATAAAAATGAATACGACTTTACTTACTTTACAATCCAGCAGAAACACACGTTATCTTCTCAAATCGAAGCAGCAGTGGTCAATGGCAATGACTGTAATGGCGGAACGAAACGAAACTTTGGGAAGAGAACAGTTAACGTTAGAGCAGAAACAAATTATTATACTGTGTTCGGCAGTGGACAAAAAGGAGTCAACGGCGAATTCTGAATTGTCACACCCCAAAATTCTAGATTCATACGGTCAAAGATGACAAAATATATTAAAAAAATCTGTAAATGCTGAAAATACCTTACATCCCCACAGTAACCCTCCGAATCGGGATAATAATGCATATCAAAATAGCCTCCCAGCAATGCAAGTTAATTACGGCTAACGTTGACTTTTACTCTATACCGAGTCAAGTACATGTGGTGGCATGTGGCGCACATTTCGATCACTTGTCACAATACTTATGTGGACAAACATTTAACGTTAATAGGCTATAGCGTACTTACTGATGTCAATTAATGTTAGTTATTTTTATATTAACTTAGCTGTTTGCATTAAAGATTACTTAGTCTAATTTATTTCTGACATGGCACAACTTAGTGCTCAAGCTAACATGAGAAAGCGATGTAATATGCAAAAAAAAAAAAAAAAAAATGACGAAATGTCCTGAGCTAATAACGGGTGAATATTATGAAAAATATATGAATAACGTTACCAAGACTTTGAAACTATATTTACTTTACCATCCAGCAGAAAGCAAAGCAGCAGCGGTCGACGGCCGTGACTAATAAGATGGCGGATAAACGAAACTTTGGGAAGAGAACAGTTATGGGAGGAGTCACTGCAGTTACTCTGTGATTTTGCTCCCACTCTACTGATAAATTTGACTCTGTACACTCAAAATAGAGCAAAAACAACTATTTTTGAGGAAAAAAAATGTAACTCTGGAAAAACTACTCAGCCATTTTTCCTGTGTAGATTGTTAGAATATCTGTGCAGTTCTTTGTCATAAATACAGTTTACAAAAGGTCACGAGGTAGCAGTCGGTTTCTCATCTGTAAAGTTTTCGCTCATCACACCACAGCCGTTTTCTCCAGCGAAAATCTAACCCTTAACACATATGAAGGAACACATCCTTTAATTACACTTACTTAAATATACTTAATTTAATCATACGTACTTTATACATACACTACTGTGCAAAAGTCTTAGACACGTTAGTATTTTCACTTAAAAGAATGGTGTTTGGACAGTTATTTATATATTTTGTTGTAGTTTGTCAGTATAAAATATCAGTTTACATTTCCAAACATTCATTTTGCCATTGTCAGACTGCTTGTGCATTCAAAATCGCACTAGATTATTATTAAAATTAATGGCAAATTGATATTTCCTACTGACACACTACAGCAAAAGATATAAATAACTGGCTTAAAACCCTTTTTGGGGAGAAAATACAAATTTTTCCATAAGACTTTTGCACAGTACTGTATTTTAAAAACGACATTGTTGCTACTTTATAAGGAATGACCATACAGTAATTCACAGAACTGATTTAAGACAGTGACAGACAGCACTCATCTTAACTAAATCAGAGTGAGTGGCAGAGATACAGTAGAAACATTATGTGTGGTTTTGTATTAAATAATGACCCAGATTGTGAAATACATTTATTAGCCTTAGATTAAGGGAAGCACAACTTGCACAACAAGCTATGGATTTATTTTAAATATTTGTAATGTTCTTTAAAGTTATCCATAGTTTTTTTGTGGTTCTTTTTTTTAAAGTATCAGTTCAGGCACCGTTTAGGAGCCGGTACCGTTTTAAAAGTATTGAAAAGGCACTGGACCCTACTTAAAACTTATTATTTCTCACTGGCTCATTTACCAAATGAGTGCTTTTTCTTCGTCCTCCACAAATTAAGCTACTGTAGGTAGTTCGGTAGCGAGACGTTTTAATAAATTAGCGTTTTCGATTGACGATGTGATTGACAATGTTGTGATAAGTAAGCTATACCAACTTTGTAACTCGTTCCCCCCCGGACACTGGACATAGCAGACGTATGTACCAAATACAAGAAGCTATCAATCAAGAAAGCATCAGGATTATGATTTCTTTTTCAGTTTTAGTTTTTGATTAATCACAAGTTATTGATGACAAGCCTCTGAAGTTTGACTTTTTGCACCATAACAATACTTATTGGCAACTAGTCATCATATCTCTAGTCCTTTAATGTATTTGCATTGTACTAAAGTGCGTTCATTTTAAATGGGCATATATGCGGCTGATGAAGTCCTGAAGGTCGAAACGTTGCTTGATTAAATTCCTCTGGAGCAGTAGTTTTCAGTGTTCAGACTTCACTTCTTTATTTGTCTATATCATTTAGTTGTCTTGCACCTGCGTCCTAATTGGATGTTTGGGATGTGCACACCATTTTTGTATTTTCATATATGCGGCTGAAACAGGAAGCCTAGTGCATCCCAAATTTTTCAGCATGAACATTTTAATATAACATTATAGTCATTATGGCCTATGGCCTTTAGAAAAATGTTTTTTTTGAGACGGTGGGGTAGTGCACAATAGGCCCCTGTGGTGCGGCCTAAGTTTTGTTCTTAATGGCATTTTTTTCCCCTTACATTACTTTTACTTTTATACTTTAAGTAGTTTTTTAAACCAGTACTTTTACACTTTTACTTGAGTAAAAAGCTTGAGTTGATACTTCAACTTCTACAAAAGTCTTTTTAAACCCTAGTATCTATACTTCTACTTGAGTAATGAATGCCAGTACTTTTGACACCACTGATATATATATATATATATATAGAGAGAGAGAGAGAGAGAGAGAGAGAGAGAGAGAGAGAGAGAGAGAGAGAGAGAGAGAGAGATAGATAGATAGATAGATAGATAGATAGATAGATAGATAGATAAATATATATATAGTATCTGTAAAAAAGATTCAATAAGATACAAGTTTTCAGCTTTTCTACTTCAAAATTTCATGTATAATTCAATTTGTTAAATTATTAGCAGTTTTTGAGTTAAAATTACTTCTACGCCATTTTTTTTCAGCGTGCCAGAAAAACAATACTTCAAAACAGTGGTGATGCCTTTATATTCTTCAAATAAACCTAACTGTCATGTTTTAATATTTTACCTTATGAATATGTTGTTCATACAGTACTGTATATATAAAACCCATACTGTCCATAATATGTCGAAATTGAAAAAATACTAAGGTTCAAAGCTATAATCTCTAATCTAACATAAAAATAATTAAATATTAATTCATAATAAGAATTATTAAAGATAATTCTTGTAATTTTACACTCATATTCACAATAGGAAACATTTGATTATTGGAAAGCAAATCCAGTCTATGTGTGCTAGTTATTTCTTATCACACACAAAGGAAAAGTACAATGAACAGGAAAAAATGAGCTGACATGCCAAGTAATTCTTCCTAATCAGGTGCTGAACGGATGACAGGAGGAAAAATAAGAGAAAAGAAAGGAGGGATTTTGTCATTTCATGAGTGGAGATAAATCCTGAAAGAAGGATTAAAGCAGTAGTGCCACCCAAAAAAGAAAACCAAGAAGAAAGAGGAGAGACAGAGAAGATGGGACAAAAGAGGAAATCAGAGTGATGAGATAAATGAGAATGTGTGTGTATCTAGAAATATAATGAGCACTCGAGCCATTTTACGGGCTAATCACCAATCAAAACACAAGGATCTGCAATGACCATCAAACTAGCCGGGAAATAGAGAAAAAGTGTGTGCAGATGAGCGTGTATGAATAAAACGGTTGTTAATGCACATCCTGATTTGCACATACTTGACTTTTAGGAAGGTGAAGTGTTTGTACAGAGTACATGTGCTAATCAAAACCCAGAGGGAAATTAATTTGCTTTGTGGCACAAAAGTTGCTCTTTCATAGCTCATGAACCTAATGGATTTCTCAGTTATATTTTAAATATAATCTTTTACATGAGAAACAAATTAGAAAATAGCATTGACTTTCAGTAATAAGAAGTTAATGTGACTAGCATAGCCCAGATAATTGGACTTAAAAAAAAAAAAAATGTGATATGTGACATAATTTACAAGCCACTGATTTCTTTCAGTGGTTAAAACACTGATTGATCGATTATATATGATGCTGAATTTTCAGTAGATCACTATATGAGACACAAACACATAAGCATTTGTGAGTAAACTATATATTAATTTCACATTATGTATATTGTTGGTCCTACTTAGTTTAACTACTGGGTGAACTATCCCTTTAAAGCTGCAGTAGGTAACTTTTGTAAAAATATACTTTTTACATATTTGTTAAACCTGTCATTATGTCCTGACAGTAGAATATGAGACAGATAATCTGTGAAAAAAATCAAGCTCCTCTGGCTCCTCCCAGTGGTCCTATTGCCATTTGCAGTCATGGACCACTCCCGGTAAGAAACAACCAATCAGAGCTGCGGTCCGTAACTTTGTTTGTGTTCAAAATGTAGAAAAATGTATATAATAAGCGAGTACACCATGAATCCATTTTCCAAACCGTGTTTTTAGCTTGTCCTGAATCACTAGGGTGCACCTATAATAAGTGTTTATATTCAGACTATTTTAGATTGCTTCGGGGGTACCGCGAAGACATAAGCAGAGAGAAGTAGTTCTTCCGCAAGACGCAAGCAGTTCTGTTTATTAACCGCTAGAGCGTCAAAAGTTACCGCAGCTTTAAAACATTTAAATGCTTTATGAACATGATCATTTTGGTCACCCAACATACTAGGTCGCCATTCAGAAGACCAGAAAATAATCTGGTTCCTGAAGCAAATCCTATTACGTACAGCTAATTAATAATATTAAATGTCAACTGTCCTGACTGCCTTAAATTGAGTTCAGATTTGCTCATTTACTTCAATCAAAAGGAGATTTCATGATGAATTAAATTCATCAAAATCTTCCAAATTTAAAAAGGCCAAATTATCTGCATGAATTTTACAGCTCTATACTCCAAGGGGCCATTCACACATAATGCATTTTTTATAAATAAATAAAAATCACAAGACGCTTTGTCTAGAAATGAGTTTATTAAAATATTAAATGCTTTAATTTGAGCACGGTGTCTTCAGAATACCATATGACAGTTAAACATGTCCATCTAGAATGTTTACATAGAAAAACAATGGAAAAGCAGAGCAGTGGAATGGAAAACTGGCTTTTTGTGGAAAATTATCTGAGCTCATATCTAAAGTAACAACTAAAAACTTTCCTGAACTATTAGCTATGAACGAGCAATCTCTGAGCAATAAACATTTTCCTCAGGGAGTAGATCTGGACACACGCACACACACACACACACACCATGTGTGGTGCATTGCATCTCACATCTCTGATCAACCACTGGAAGCAATAACATCACACTTCAACTGCAGATATTTGTTTACATGGTATATATATGTGCGCGTGTGTGATGGAAGTGGACATACTGTCATCCATCTGCGTTTGGAATGAGAGGTGAATGTATGAGGAGAGAAACACAGCTTGTCTAATCTGCCTCAGGCACACACATACACACACACACAAACAGAAATAGTGTTTCTCTGTCCTACTCTCCATATGTCTCTCTTTTCCACTACATGAAATAGCTTTCATTTTCTTTACTTGGCCTCTAATAATGCCTCCATTTTGCATTTTCTCTATCTGCTCTCTTCATTTCTTTTTTCATTCTGTCTATAAAATATCCTTCTTGATTTCTACCTCTACAGTGAAATACAATGCAACTAATCATATAATTGTGCATAATTGGAGGGGGGGGGGGTGTTAAGATAATTATTAACAATCGCAAAAGAAAGTGGTTTGAGTTTAGCACAAAGTGTTTTTTTCCCTATTTATTTATCATTCTATTGTTCTGTCTGTCTATCAATTTATCCGTCCATCATTCTATCATATCCATTCATTCATCCAGCAATACTTATATCATTATGTCTGTTTATCCATCATCCATTGTTTTATCATTCTTTTATTGATTAATCATCCATCCATTCATGTCTTGTTCTGTAATTTTGTCTATCTGTCTATCCATACATTCATCTTTTGTTCTGTCAGTCCTTCCATTGTTCTATCATTCTCCCTTTCTACCCATCCAGCCCTCCATCCATCTATCTGTCTTTCTATTGTTCTGTCTGTCTATCTAGCCATCCTTCTGTCATTCAGTCTTTCCATCCATCCATATCCATCCGTCAATTTATCATTCTGCCTTTCTGTCCATTCATATATCTATTGTTCTGTCTATTGTTCTATCAGTCTATCTTAAAGGCACAGTATTAAAATGGTGGAAAATGGATATGTGAAAAATTAAAGGAAACAAAATAGTAAAATATGACCCCTTTAACATTACTTTACAAGGATACAGGATCTTCATGATGTCTTGAACATCATTCTGCCTTCCAGGCAGGAAGAGTTTGATGTGGGTTGGTTGCTGTGGGGTAGTTTCTGGAATTTTCTCAGGACTTACTGGGTGACAGGAACAGATGCTTTCACATGAACACATTTATTTCAAAGCAGTATGTATACAGCATCCCACAAAACTATTTACGTTTTCTGCCAGGGTGTTGGTGTCAGATGATGTAATTTTAATCTGTATGTGACAGCAGTTCGGGTCAGTGTTTATGTAAAGCCTGCAGTCAGTCAGCGGAGCGCCTAAATCTTTAATAAGACAAAATACACAGGTCCCAAAATCATCTCTCCAAATCCCCATCTGCAACTCTCTCTCTCTCACACACAGACACACAAGCATTCACACATGAAAACACACACAGAACAAACCAGAAACAAGAGCGGTCTGGGACACATGGGCAGTAACATTACTGCTTTGTCCCCGAACAATGTCTGTGTATACGTAAGAGAGAAAGTGCTGGAAATACATTTGAAATGCACTAATTCAGTGTTTACTGTGAATAACTTATTGTTGTTTAATTAATGCCTTTAGTTGTCAGTTTTGCCAAAGAAGGAGAACTTACTAGGATATAATAAGATCAATAATATGGTGGTGTGCAACCACACATCACAGATTTTATTTCTGGATTATGCTGGTCTAAATTTATTAACCCGTGCTTGTGAATTTGAATTAAATTTGCAACAGGAAGTTCAACTGGAATATGAATTCAAATAACAGGAAGCATTTTACTGAATTGCATTTTAAAGAATTTCAACACAGGTAATGCATTATGTGGAAAGTCTTCTTCAATCCTGGTCCTAATAACTTACTGATCAATCAACCAACCAACCAACCAATCAATCAATCAATCAATCAATCAATCAATCAATCAATCAAATCAATTTCTTCTTTCATGCATCCATCAATCCATCCATTTACCTATTCATCATATTTATAAATCCATCTGTTCATACAGTCTACATATTAATAGTCTACATATTAATATATTCATTCATCCATCCTCCAACCATCCATCAGTTTGTCTGTAAAGCCTATGAACTTTCAAACTTCTGTCAAACTTTGTCAAGTCATCATTCAAAATGTCTTATCGCAAACAGTTATGTGACCTCTCAAATTTTAATGCATTTTAACAAATCTGCATCCCAATTGCAACCTGAAATCAAATTCCATTAAAAATTCCATAATCGAATATGAATTCTCAATTAAATTCTGATGCAGAACTCCGTTCCAATACATGCAGACACTTAGATGATAACTTTGAAATGACATGCACTGTCTACAAACATTGAGAGTGAGGTAAGTTAACGTGTCTCATACTTCAGAATATCCCACACACTGAGACCATCACATCCCAAATTTCATTTTGCAGTGATTGATATGATTGATATGAGCAGAATTCTGACTGTCTGAGACCAAGAAATCATGACTGCAGTATTACATAACTCCAGCTCTTGTTAGAACGCTGCTGTGTATGTTTGATACTAACAAGGGAGCTATCAACACTTTGATGAACTGACAGCTCAATGAGCTCACCCACATGGACAGCAACATAAGAATCTTTTTTTTTTAAGCATTCTGTTAGATTTTGTATAATAGTGTGTATTAACTCACATGGTCAGGAAAGAGACCATGAAAATAGAAGATACAGACTTAGTGGATTGATATTGATACCATAATTATATTTGTCAATTTAAATCTGTTCTTTTAATTTAATATGGGACTTTTTCTCTGAAAAAAAAAATCCACGGGATGCAAATACTGGCATCGGCATATCATGTAATATATATAATTAAAATATATAATCAATTTACAACCCTGTTATTTCATCCACGGTCCTCATTAAAAAGCAAAGAAATCTGATAGGAGGCTCATTCTCTCTATCCTCGCTCTCTACTCTTTTTCTCATTTACTTTTCAGAGTGAGTGTAAGAGCCAGAGGGCAAAGGAAGGAGAGGGAAAATGAAGAAAACGACCAGACAGAAAATTAAAGTTGATATGCAATTTTACCATCCAATCCTCAGCTGCTTCCCTCTTTCTGTTGAAGTATTATATAACCGGGTCCTAGGCATGGTAATTAGGAAGCTTTAGGTATTAGCTAAAACCAAAGACAAGAACAAAGGAACAGTAAGAGAGTGTGTGTGTGGGCATCCTTCACCACTTTAATAAGGTTGAGACATAAGCAAGCTTTGTTTTTGATCAGTCAGACAGCACTGAACTTCAATACTCCTGACCTGTGAGTGTGTGTATGCAAATTACAAGTAAAACCAATAGTGTGTGCCTGATACATTCAATTGGACTGATTGTTGATCATTTAATAGAAAGTTGCTATGCAGCATCTTTACTTAAGAAGATTCTTTTCTATTCTGGTGCAGAGCACAGATTAATTTTCTAAAGTGATTAATAGAGAATTTCCTGTGTGTGTGGATACTTAGGGATACCTTGAGAACAAACCTGAAATACAGAAATACTTAAAATAATAAATATAGATATAATTTTCATTTAAAAAAAAAATGCAAAAGTCAGATTTGAAATAGTATTTACAAATCTATTCTTTTCATCAGGGCAGAGAATTTTTTTCTGTACACACCGAAAGTGCAACAGGTACTGTTTGAAAAACTAAATCTATACAGAAATCAATCAATAAAATGCAGTGTTGATAATTAACAAATTATTGTTTAAATTAAATAGTAATGTAAAGATGGCAAACACAAATTATAATATAAAATTAGAATTTCCACTTTTTTTTCAAAACATTGCCATTTTATATGTTGCATTTCAAAATTAATGTTGTCAAAGCTTCAATATTGTATGTGGGTAAATGTATTTCATACACTCCTTTAATTCACACAAACACACATAACAAACTATTGTGTACTATAGGGGCCTTTGCTTAAAAGCCTGGAAGAACTGATGGTTGGTAAAATTGATTAATATTATGATATGGGTTAGCCCGTAGAAAATACAATTAACCTTATAAAAAGACATGTCTATGGTAAAACTTCATTCAGACAGCTAGGTAAACATGAGAAGATAGACTGAAGACTTGTTTGTATCCTGGGTCAGCAGAGTGAATCCACACAATATCAGACAAAGCTCCCACTTCTTCACCACAGACAAGTGTGACACTCACTGAAGCAATCTGTGTGTGTGTGTGTGTGTGTGTATGAGGAGGGAGCCCTGTGTATGCAGACAGCGTTTCTATGGAAACGGATGTGGGTGATTGATGGAACGTGTCAGGCTGAAACCTAAATCATACACAACTACATATGTGTGTGTGAGAGAGAGACAGACAGAGAGTGGGCACAGTGATGGTTTAATGTTTTTGAGTGTTTAAGAGTGTTTTAATATGCCAGAATGTTATGAATGTGAGTGTTTGTATGTCATGAGGGGAGGATTGAGATACTGTAGTATATTCATTAAATGCTCTTTAAATATATCAACGTTTAATTATCATTGTATATATATATACACACACAAAACCTCAATTTACTATTGTATATATGTACATTGACGCACCATTGGAGCACTGCTTTGTACACTATTGTGTGTGTGTGTGTCTATATATATACATACACACACACACACACACAAACATGCTAGCATTTAACTAGTTTTCATTACCATTACCAGATATATTATACTTTTTGTTTTAAGCATAAACTCAAGACTTTTCCAGACTTAATCTTTAATTTGCATAAAATATGCTAGCAAGCAAGCAAGCGCAAGGTTGGGGGTTCGATTCCCCGATGTATATATAAATTCTATTTAATATTTACCTTAACCCTAAAGAATGTAAAGTAATTGAATTAAAAAATAGACATGAAAAAGCAAAACACATGTGAAAAAGCCCTAGGCACAAACAAAAACTGAACATTATATTCTACTCACTATCATGTGTCAAGACGCAGAGTCTCACAGGAATAACTAAAGGCACGGTGTCGTGCTCAAGGACACATGCTGATGGAAGACCTCCAGTTTACAGATCAACCTGCTGCAAGGCTCTTTTTACTTTTACATTCTCATTTTAACTTTTAGAAAGTTCTATTATGAGCACATATCATAAAGTGGTGATATCAAACTTGATATTCTTCACCCATCAGTGGACTGAATACACTTGAAGCTTTGATCAATGACTAATAGTTGCGAGACAATAACACGACTGCAAAACTCCGCTCAGAGTTTAGGTGTTTTAATCTTGTGCATCAACCTGAAGTGGAGTTATCAGAGTCATAAATGACCTCGAAAAAGTCCATACATTTTTGTGATAGTTCACCTAAAAATGAAAAGTCTGTCATAATTTACTCTCCCGTACATTATTCCAAAACTGTGTCTTTCTTCTGTAGAACACAAAAGAAAATTTTCTGAAGAATGTTTGTAGTCAAAAGGTTAATAGCAACCATTGACATCCATAGCATGGAGGGGAAAAAATACAATGGATGTCAATGGCTGCCATCAACTGTTTATTTGCCAGTATATCAAAATATCATATTTAGTGTCTTTCTGTCTTTTTTGAGTTAATGATGACCCTTTTCATATTTGGGTGAACTATCCCTTTAATAATGACACCGTTAAGGATAAAGTGTGTAATATTTTTCTTTCCCAGCTTAATGTGCAGAGGCATAAAAACACAAATCAGTTGTTGAAGGGTGTTTGAAAAAACAGATTAACAAGATGTTTGAAAACATGAATCAGAATCTGTAACTTATTTACCATATATACCTTAACATCCGGACTCCTCTATCCTCTCAGTACTGAGTTAATAGCTAAAGCTGCAAATTACACCAGAACAGAAGGAGAGATGACCTTGTTTCTCCATAACCGAAAGCATAAAACAACTTAACAGGCTTTGCTAAGGAGAAAGCTGTGCTCAGTGTGATTGTTTTCTCTAGCTCATAACCTCCCTCTTTCCTTCTTGAGGCTAGATAGTTGTAAAAACAACACAAGATGCATGTATTTTTGGATGTATATTTTTAAATGTTGCGGTCATCATGTAAATCAAGCCTCTGGAATGTGAATGACACTAATGTGGTCCTGAAAATGTCGAGAACACACTCTCTCACATACACACACACACACACACACACACACTGCAGACCTAATCTGTGCTGCCCTGACATACTGATGAATAAACTATGAGGGGAGGAAACTGAACTGACTGTTACACTATTAACATGAGAGAAAGAGATTAAATATAAATGGCTCTGTGATTTCTGCTGTGATGAAAGGTTAGATTGTACGGACATATTTCCTAGGAGTTTTAATAGTCAAAACATCTATTAGCAGGCTTTTAACATGCAAAAAAAATAAAAATACACACACACTGTTGTTTCTGTGCTGTGACATATGATGAATAATTCTTGCAGTAGTGCATTGTGAGATTGAGTGAAAGCAACTCAAGGTTCAAATGACTCATTTAAGGATAAACGGAAAAAACACTTTACATCTGTGGCCCCTTATATGAGTAAACATGAGTCAGATGCTCGTAGCACGTCATCTGTGCTGTCATTTTCTTCCAGTCTTCATTAAGGGATGAGACAGATGTTGAAGTTATTCAAATTTAGAATTAATCTCTACCCAAGAGGTAAAGATTGACTCATATGGGTGGCTGTTTCCAAGTACACGTCTACTTAAATACAGATCCACAAAAAATACAGGCATTTTTTTAAGGGAGCTAAAAGTCGAACATTTGGGCGGCATTGTGTAAATATTTCCACATAGTGGCGAAGAGATGTGGAGAAGTGTTTAAACTAACCATTTTAGGAGGGCATGATGGAGTCCTGACTTTCATAAAGAATATCTCTTTGGATTTGAGACATTAGTCTTTGCAACTTTACAGATCTTCTTTAAGCACCAAGAGCTTGTAAAACTCCAAAAAGAAAGAAAAAACTGAAATCGCATCATATGACCCCTTTAAAGTAAAAATATTAGACTCAGTGTTGTTCCTCACCTCCAAGAGAACCTGGGGCAGCAGTTTGGCAGTATTCTTAGAGACCTTCCACAGGTCGCTCTCCTCCACCAGCATGGCATCCAGGGTTCCCTTCTCCAAAACCACATCAAACACACCATCAGGGAAGGCCAGTCACCAGGCGTCCATGCACAGCCAGCTGAGCTGAGTGTAGTCCTTGTGTCTCTCCACCAAACTCTCCACACAAATGCTGGAGTAATCCACATCAGTGATGGAGGTGTAGCCAGCCTAGTACATACAGTAGCTCAGAGCACTATTACCACAACCTGAGAAAGAAACAGAGAGTCTGGCGAGTGAAAAACAGTTTGAGAGTTATATTACTGGTCATTTCAGAATTACTCTTGCAAATAAATGTGGTTGTCAACTCTCTACTTCATTCAAAAACTGTAAGACCAAGCACAACAGAATAGAACTGAAAGACATGTTTAAAAGTGAAACAGCATGATGTCACAGACATCTGTCTGACACATAAGAGCACAGAAAAATAACGGGAAAAACTTTCTGGACTGAAAGTAAGAAAACATCCTCTGTGTGAATGATAATGCTAAGCTAGTGTTGGCCAAAAAATGATGAAAGTGAGAGTCTTGAACACTCTTATATTAAAATGTGCTAACCAGGTGACATTTTGAATAAAACGCTGTCAGATGATTAAAAATCATCAATCTAACCAGAGGTGTGAATGACAGGAAGTCATATGTTGTGACTTCCTGTAGTGGCACGGGGTCGGGAGTCTCAGCTCTTGAGGCGAGAGCAACTTTAATTATCGCCTCCTTCATTAGTCTAATTAAAGAGTTCTTAACAAGCAATTTCACAGAGGGCGTTTAATCAAACGTATTTTCTTTCTTTCCAATTTTTTTTTTTTTTACACTTCTTCACCTCTGTCTGTAGTCAACACATCGCTCTTCTCACTTAACACTGCATGTAAAGATATAGTTATGAAGTAATTTTTCACAGGAACGTTGCTGCACTCTCAGTGTTATCTGGAAGCTCGCATGCTGCAGTCTCAGCAGGACGACAGGCGCTTCCCTGGAGGCACCTAACAGTACGTTTAAACCAGAGTGTCTCAAACTCTATTTATAGCTCTTTATAGAGCATTTATCTCGCTCATGCTGCCACTCTTCTCCCAGATCTCATTACAAAACCATTCTGTGCAAGTGTGCCAGTCTGTGACAACATACAAAAAAAGTGTTGTTGTTGTTGTTTTTTGAGCATATCAAAACCCAAGTCCACTTCAGTAAAACAACCCTTAATTTCTGTGCAAATAGTTTGTTATTGTCACTAAAATAAAACTGTGACTTGCCATTAAAAATAATAATATCACGTGGAATTGCAGTCTGTTTGCTTGGACAATAACTTTTGGATTTTGGGGCAAGACTGTTTAGATTAATGGCAGAGAAGGTTTTCTATTTAGGATTTCTATTTTCTATTTAAGTCTAATATCTTTTTAAATGTTTATGGTGTGCACAGAAACCTTGAACATGAGACTCAGCTGTTTGTGTGTTCAGAGGGAAAGAAAAGAGAGAAACAAATAGACAGAGGGAGTGAGTGTTCCCGAGATGCCAACCGCTGCCCTATCTCCACTCATAAACACTCCTTGTTTCCGCTCTCTCCATGACATCACCAGCTACACATGGCCTCTGACCTTTATTATCCCTGCCTCGGTCTGGATCTCCCTCTTCAGTGCTTTCATTCTGGCAACAAGGACCAGGGAATTTCCAGAGCGGAGGAGACACTTACTAACGGGACAGAATGCTAAAGTTAGTCTGACATATCACACATAGCATTCCATCATTCCTTGCTCTCTCACTCTCTCCTTCTCCACATAGGGAGACGGAAAAAATGATTCCAGCGTTTCAGATGGTCACGAGACACTTCGGACAAACATCACAAGACCCAGAGACTCGAGCAGAACGTGTCATACACAGATCTCTAGGTAATATGTCTCTGGAACAGAAAGCAGTCTCTTGGATTCACTGTATAAACTCTTTCACCAGTCAGGGTCCAGTTTCACGAAATCATCTCTCTTTCTTTTTTTTCTGAAAGTAAATGTTAAAATTAGAAAATGTTGCAAATCTCAGGCAGCTAAACAGTTTCACCCATACTGTGAGTGAGGATCAGTGGAAGTTTTTATCCTTGAGGAGCCGAATGTGGCTCATCCATGCTTCCTATAATGCCCCAGTGCTGCAGAGACAGTGTAAATGATTTAGCACAATGATGTCATACCAAGTGGAGCATGAAACTTTAAAGTATTACACAACACCAGCAGAATTAAGATATGACTACAACAAGCCTTTCAAAATAAACTAGTAACACAATGATGTCAGCCAGATTGTGTGTGTGTGTGTGTGTGTGTGTGTGTGTGTGTGTGTGTGTGTGTGTGTGTATATATATATATATATATATATATATATATATATATATATATATATATATATATATATATATATATATATATATATATGTATATATAACATGTTTTTTTTGCCCATTATTTTGAGATTACTTGAAAATAACTGTCTGATTATTAAAGTGGAATCTACTTGCAATATAATTCTTCAAGTGTGTAGAATCAATTACAATTATTTTTTAAAATGCATCCAAATATATTTTTTTAAATGTATGCCGTAACTTTCATTACAACAACTTAATACCAAAAAAAAAAAAAGTATATCCCTCATATCACCCACAATTAGGTAGAACCTAACCAAATTAGACCAGTACCAACAGGAACAGGTTACACAACATGCCTTCATCCTCAAAATCTACACAAAGTACATACTACATTACATTTGGATTTACACGTAAATTGCAATCACAAAGTTAATTTTACCTAATTAATTTCAATTGAAATGAATTTAAACCGGTGTCATTTTCATAAAGCTGAGCCTAGTATGCAGTATATGGTAATATACATTTTAATGTTTTTTTTTTTTGTGTGCGTTTGTGTGTTCTACGATAAACAATAATAGTGCCATTATGTATTTCCATTGGATCACGAAGCAAAACCAGCCAAGAACCACAAATACAAATGTCATGCTTGGCCAATGAAAAACCTATTGTGATTGTTCACACAACAGATAGAAACAAAGCAGTTCTTCTGCAGGTCTGTAATGAAAGTACTAGACAGAAACGCAAGAAGCAATACAGATCAGCATCTAAATGAGAGAAAACCCACTGTGTACCATTCAATGTTTTTATCCATAAAGACCCTCACACACACACTCTCTCGTATAGTTCCCGGAAATGTCAGCTTCACAGAGGGAGCGGCTCTGTTGCCTAGGTGATGCGAGATAGAGCGCAGCAGACCGACTCCCACAGGGCTTTGTTTACCAGCCTCCCAAAGCATGCTGGGAATAGCAGATACACAAAAACACATGAACACACAAGAACAGAGAGAGAGAGAGAGAGAAAATAACCATCATCAGCAGTGCTGTAATTAGGTCACGAGAGTGCAAACATGTAGGATGAGAGGAGTGGCAAGCACATGTGCGTAAAGCTCTAAACATGTTCTTTCCACTATGAGCATGATGTGTCACTCACACATACAGAGACACTGACATCATCTGTCACACACTCACTGAAATATTCTCAGATGAACCATTTACCCAAACTAACTCTTTGCTAATGAACTTAGAGGTAACTTTTGTCACGAGGACACCAATGCATGACATAATCGGCAACAAGACATAATTGATGGAATGGTGTGTGTGAAATTGACTGTCAGGTTCATACTCTCAGTGTGAAATGTTTCAAATCATTGAGACAGAGTTCAGAGGTCAAAGCCACAGTTTGCAGACTAAGTACAAACTGGCGTCTCTCTGCATTTATATAGAATCACGAATATGAAAAAACTTCCACTTTTGATACATATACAATGTATATGAAAGCATATAGGCCTGTATAACAGAAAATGTGTCTTTATACATAAAGTAAGAAACAAATAAATGGGGTCAGTCAGTAAGAGGACATTTTAACACTTTTATTAATACAATATGCATAAAATCTTTCCAAAGTTACAGTAAAGGCATTTTATAAAAGATTTCAATTTCAAATAAGTGCTATATAAATTTCAATAAATCAATGAATTACGGAAACAAATGAATAAAAAAAATTGTATTAACTGAGCAATAACAATAATATTATGAATATTTCTTGAGCTGCATATCAGCATATTAAAATGATTTCTGAAGGATCATGTGACACTGAAAACTGGAATAATCCGGCTGTTGAAAATTCAGCTTTGCATCCCAGGAATTAATTACTTTTCAAATATATTAAAATAGAAAACTTTTTTTTTATTGTAAAAGTATTTAATAATATTAGCTAAAAAAATGCAGACTTGGTAAATATGAAAGACCTATTTCAAAAATATTAAAACTCAAACTTTTCAACAAGATTGTCACGATCATTAGATGGAGTGCCCATAAACTTCAGTAGAGGGCACTCCACTCAGGACCATTCCATCCATCAACCACCAGATGTCAATTGGACACTAGCACCTCTCATGCTGTTGCACCACACCCTAACAACATTCCCAATGAGTCACTGCATCACAATCACCTTGCCAAACCTGCACCTCATTCATCAGCCAATTTCCTTGCCACACCTGCACCTCATTTACACACACATAAAAGCAGTCACTCTCACTCAGTGTGAAGTCTTGTTTAGCCTGTCTGACATTTCCGAGTGTTTTTCCCGGTGTTAGTTATTCCTGTATTTGACCTTTGGACTGTGTATTCTCTGCTGCTTGTCCCGATCTCTGCTTGTTTCTGGTTACGATTCTGGTTATCCCTGACACACCTGACGCCATTCCTGATCTCTGCCTGTCTGACCATTCTGTTTAATAAATGCTGCACATGGATCTGAACGCCTCTGACTCAATGTTACAGATATGTGAAGATATCAAGATATATATATCAAAATAAATAACTTGGCTGTTATGATCATCCGATCATGGGCGGCACATCTGAAATCACACAATTCCAAAAACAACAGCAAATTGTCCTTACATATTTACATGTTTGCTTGTTTTCAACATATTATACAGAAGTTGAAATAAATATGAATTAAAGACATAAAGAAGCTATTTTATTGAAAAAGTTTCATTTGCTGAAATAAGCTTAATAACTATACACATAATTTTCAGTGGTATGTTATCAAGGTAAGCCAAAATAAATTGAGTAAGCATAGCGATGCTCGAACTCACCCAAAGATAAAGGGAATAAAGAGGTATAGCAGCCAAGACAGTATTTCCAATCACCCTCCTGCCAGGCTGCAGTCTGTGCTCACACACACACACACACACACACACATACACGTCTATGTTACTAAGAGGGGACTATCACTCTACACTGACCAAGAGGGGACCAGTGTTTCTGGTCATTTTTAAGAAACAAAAATTACATACAAAATTTTCATTTGAGGTCTTTTTTCATAATATAACTGAAAAAATGCATTTTTAATTTTTTTTTAAAAACATGCCAAGTGGGGACCTGAGTGACGTCTACCTATCCAACAGAGGACCTCCATAGATTGCAATGCAACTGTGTGTGCAAACATTAGGGCAATTGTACCAAGTGTTTCTTTACAATCTAACTGTATTTAAATGCAACTCTAAACTTTGAAACATTCACACTATATCACCATTGAAGAGATATTCTGATAGAAATCCAAAATGTTTAATAAATTAGTATGACATGCAGATATTTTCGGGGCTTGAGACTAATACAAATACACTTCTCAATATATGAATGCAATCACACAGATAATAAGACAAAACAAGCAAGACACTATAGTTAATTTGAGGATAGCAAAAATAAAGTAAAATAAAGAGCTCTTTAAGATAACAATTGCATGTCAATACTTTTGTCAGTAAAGAGTGCATGTGTTAGATAAAATGAGTTTGGTCCCCAGTTAGATGGTGACGTGTGACGCCTGTTAGACTGAATCACCTCTTCTTACATCACAGACACATTAACATTATATGTTAAGTTAAAAAAAACAACATTATATGTTAACTTAAGAAACAACATTATATGTTAGCTTGCTGCATTGAAAAATTTTAGTTGAGTTCAGTAAAACACCTTTTAACTATGCCACTTTAACTGTTTAACACTGACATTTTCCAGAGGCTCAATTGTTTTATGGTATTATCAACATTGCCATTATATTAAAAAATAAATAAATAAATAAATAAATGTATTTGTTAAATGTAAAGGCAACCAAACAGATCACGTCATACTTCACCATCTAACTGGGGACCGGTTTGATTTTGGAGGCCATTTTTTTTTTTTTTTTTTGATAGATAGATAGATAGATGGATGGATGGATGGATGGATGGATGGATGGATAGATGGAATAGTGCTAGTGTTGATCTGAACACTTAGGTCCCCTGTTAAATGGTAAACTGCGACATCTCTTTGGTTGCTTTGACATTTCTTGAAGATTTCATGTTAACTTTGAAAATATTCAATTGGCTAAATTTCTAAATCAATGTTACAATCAACATATATTGTAACATTATATTATCATCCTTGCCATAGCATTCAGAGATGGTGAGCATGTGAATTATTGTTAAATGTAGCGTCAGCTGATCAGGCGTCACACTTCACCATCTAACAGGGGACCAGTGTGCTTTACTCTAGAGAAATCACCACTACATGCACAGATCTGTTGCCGTGTATGTTTAGTATGTACAGTTTAGCCTGTGTGGAATTGTTTTTATTATTTGACTTTTTTCTGTTCAACACAAACAAAAATGACCCTCATTGGCCGATAAGAAACATCAAAGGAGGATTCGTTGTAGAGTGTCTGACAAAATTAATGTCTTGTAATGTATAATGTACGCTCAGCACCGCTGAGTGTTCCCGCGATCATTAAATCGAAACATGTACGCGTATTTAAAAGCAATTTTTAATACCCCGCATTTTGAGAGTGACTCCCTGATGCTCGCAAGTTAGGCTTCATAACATATCTAGACTGTTATTAGTATGTAGGCTATGACAGGTTTTGTAGTTATCTATAGATCTGTTATCTTTCTCTATTTGAACTTTGAATATATAGAGAGCACTTATTGTTTATACTTAATACGACTATTATGTTATTTGTTATGTGTTTATTTGTATGTTCAGTTTGTGAAAAGAAGTTCACTTTCAGTCGGTCACTCTCAACGTCTCATCGGTGATGACCGACACATTGTGATCCCAATTCTAGAAGCTCATAATTCATGTACGGTTCCAATGTCTGAAGAGACTCACATAAAATCATGCAGGAGAGAATCCAGTCAGTTGAACAAAACCTTTTACAGAGCTTGAGTGTTGTTGTTTTACTGCATATGATAATTCATACTCAGAAAGTAGAACTGAAATTATATTTATTACAAGATGATTTTTCCAGTCAAACATTTTTAGACCAGAAGTTGGTCATTAAGATTCCTTTTTTTTTTATCTGTAAAAATCTTGTTTTGTGGATTGAGTTAAGTGTTGGCATTAATGCTAATCAAACAATAAAAGGCGAGAAGAAAAATAATTACATTAATTTCTCAAGTAAAGCATTATTAGTTTGTTTAATTTACATCAACAAAACAAATTTATGGGTTAAAAAGAGCAGAAAGAGCTCTTTAAGATAACAATTGCATGTCAATACTTTTGTCAGTAAAGAGTGCATGTGTTAGATAAAATGAGTTTGGTCCCCAGTTAGATGGTGATGTGTGACGCCTGTTAGACTGAATCATCTCTTCTTACATCACAGACACATTAACATTATATGTTAAGTTAAAAAAACAACGTTATATGTTAACTTAAGAAACAAAATTATATGTTAACTTAAGAAACAACATTATATGTTAGCTTGCTGCATTGAAAAATTTCAATTGAGTTCAGTAAAACACCTTTTAACTATGCCACTTTAACTGTTTAACACTGACATTTTTCAGAGGCTCCATTTTTTTGTAGGGTATTATCAACATTGCCATTATATTCAGGAATAAATAAATAAATAAATAAATGTAATTTGTTAAATGTAAAGGCAACCAAACAGATCACGTCATACTTCACCATCTAACTGGGGACCGGTTTGATTTTGGAGGCCAATTTGTGCATTTTTTTAATAGATAGATAGATAGATAGATAGATAGATAGATAGATAGATAGATAGATAGATAGATAGATAGATAGATAGATAGATAGATGGATGGATGGATGGATGGATGGATGGATGGATGGATGGATGGATGGAATAGTGCTAATGTTGATCTGAACACTTAGGTCCCCTGTTAAATGGTAAACTGCGACATCTCTTTGGTTGCTTTGACATTTCTTCAGAATTTCATGTTGACTTTGAAAATATTCACTTGGCTAAATTTCTAAATCAATGTTACAATCAACATATATTGTAACATTATATTATCATCCTTGCCATAGGCATTCAGAGATGGTGAGAATGTGAAATATTGTTAAATGTAAGGTCAGCCGATCAGGCGTCACACTTCACCATCTAACAGGGGACCAGTGTGCTTTTATTTTTTTATTTACTGCATTAAAATCTTCAGTTGGCTCCAGTAAATTAAATGAACTGAATGTCTTTTAACATTTGCACATTTGTAGATCCAACTGAAAATTCTCAATGCAACAATCAATAAATAATTTTGAGTTCTGACCTCTGACCATGTGTGTTTTAGTGTCAGGTGTTGTATGGACAGCTACAATAAAATACTTTAAGCATTGGCACTTTAGTCGTTTAACACACTGACATTTTTCAGAGCAGCACTTGATTTAGGGGCTCCATTTTTATTATCAACATTGCCATTACATTCAGAAATAGGCAGAATATTCTAAACATTCATGTGAAATGTAAATTGTTAAATGTAAAGGCAAGAAAACAGATAACCATTTGGATCTTTGGAGGTAATACATACATACATATACATACATACATTACATACATACATACATACATACATACATATATATATATATATATATATATATATATATATATATATATATATATATATATAATATATATATATATATATATATATATGCAGACTTCCTGCATTGAAAAGTATATTGTGAAAAAACAAAACAGCATTTTGAATGAAATCAAGTCAAACTTTATTCTCATAATCTCTCTAAAAATAGCTCTCAGGGTTCATGGGCTCAGTACTGTTGACCCAAACTATCTCTTAACTGAATTATTCTGTTGAGCACAAAGTATTAACTGTTTTCTGGTCTCTTCCATTATCCTTTAGAATCCTGTTTGCATTTATGCATCTTTCACAGTCCACTTTTCCAGAGCCTTCATTTCCTCAAAGTAGATCTTGAAACAGTGTTCGATGACTTTCCTCTCTGTTTCTGACCAGGGCTTTCTGGCTCTTGCTATTTAACAAAATTAAAAGATAAAAAATAATATATAGTGAATAAATATATGAATGAATGAAAAAAATGTAATGTCAGTAATACATACTTTACAAAGTTGAAAACATGAAAAGACAATGATCTTCAGCTCTTCAGTATTG
>NC_039244.1:24083363-24133860 GCF_003368295.1 Carassius auratus | reverse complement strand
ATTTTATGCCTGTGTGTATCAGCTTATGCAGATGATATTGTTTTTATTAGAAAATCAAGATGTTAATAAAATATCTTTAGTAGATGAATTTGGCATAATGTCATCTGCTAAAATCAATTGGGAAAAAAGTTCAGGTTTATTAGTAGGAGACTGGAGGGAAGAAAAACCTAAATTTCCAGGTGGTTTAAACTGGACTCATGAAGGTTTTAGATATTTAGGAGTTCATTTAGGGAATGAGATAAAGAATTGGAATTTTAGACGTGGAAGATGGACGTGAAAAAAAAAAAAAAAAAAAAAAAGGAAATGGCTCCACTCATGTTTGTCTTACAGAGGTATAGCAAGAATTTAATAGCTTCCGTGTTGTGGCACAAATTAGCAATTTTAAAACCTCCAATCGATTTGCTAATAAAAGTAAAAGGCTTGTTGATTTTTTTGGGGGGATCAAATGAATTGGATACCGCAGTGTCTTATTTATAAGAGGAGAATTTGGAGGTCAAGGTTTCATTCATTTGGGAAGTAGGAAAGCTGCATTTAGAGTACAGTTTGTGCAAAAGTTTTTGTCAGGAGGCTTATTAGTTCCCCAGCTTGTCTAGGAGTGTGGGACTAACAAATATATACCCAGGATGGAAAAACCAAGGATAACTCAACAGGTCAAGTTCATTTATTGAAGCACTATATAAAGTTAATCTACAAAAACAGAAGCTCAATAAAAACCATACAACACTATATACGTTCTTCACGGCTCTCACTGCGTTACTGAAACGCACGTGGAGTTTGCCCACCGCTCACCACACCGACTTCCCAGCTAATCAGGGAACCTCGGTCCGACAGCTGCCTCCACAGAGTCCCTTAACAGATGGTACGGGAAAAAGATCAACACCCAGCAGATCACGCTATAAACCACACAGTAATCCACACAATCTGCCAACAAGCTTGCATAGGGAAAAAGAACAACAACCACCCCAAGAGCGCTTCACTGGCTCAATTTATACAACTTTACTAATTGCCACTGATCTGCTTCAGCTGCCATGATTCTCACCTAGTCAACCTCAAGATATGGAAACACCTGCTGAATAGAGACATGAATCCAGTACCACACCCCAGTCCAGCAGGTGGCAGTAATGCACTATTAAAGTTAGTTGCCAACCGCCAAAAAAAATTGAAAGAAGAAGAAGAACAGAGACAGAAAACAACACACACCCACAGACCTCACGGGTCGTAACAATGGGATTTTGGAAAACTCCATGGCAGGTGTTAGCTGGACAAATTTTAAAACAGGTTGGAAATTTAGGTTTGAGACATTTTTTCTTTCTGGTTACCACTTTTTTGAATGTAAGAGGATTGTTTTATTTCTATTGTAGTGTGTTTAGAGCATGGAGTGTTACAAAAAAAAAATTCATCATTATTTTGGTTATTAGAAAGAACCAATTGTGTATGGTTCACGAATGGTTTTTTAAAATGAATTTCTGGGTATGAATAATGCTTTTAATAAAGCTGCAGTTGTGACAATAAAGCATATGACAATGTTAGCAGGTCTGAATTTGAATAATGTGGAGGCTGTGGCGGAAAGACTTGGTATTCATTCTTTTCGAAAAGTTGGACAGTTTTTAAAAAGCTTTCAGGACTTATTGATGAAAAAAGAGAAATTAAGACTTAAAAAATTGGATGGAAAGATATGAATTGCCTGAGTCTACTGATCTCTTTCCGAGTATGGGAGTGAGACCGAGAATGGATGAAGAGGACTTTCAAGATTTATCAGGACTTTTCAAAAATTATGTTCGTTTTACTGTTTTTTAATTCTGTAGGAGGGAAAAGTATTTATTCCTTTTGTGTTAAGGTGCTGAATAAAGAAAAAAAAATTGGTTTGACGCACCATGGAGGAAATATCTGGAAGTAAAAGATGAAATAATGCCAGTATGGGAAGCAATTTATAAGCCACCATTGACCAAAAAGGTTCGAGATATTCAGTGGAGAATATTGCATGGTATTGCGGTAAATGCTTTTGTTTCTATTATAAATTCTGAAATTTTTGATACCTGTCCTTTTTGTAATTGTACAGAAACTATTTTTCATTGTTTTCTTAGGTGTAAACAATTTTTGCCTTTATTTTTTATTTATTTTTATTTTTTTTAAGAATTGTTTAATTTGTTTGGAGAAATGTTCTATGATGTTTGTTTTATTTTTGGAGTGATAATTGGGAAAAATAAGAACAATGTTTGTAAAATTTTTAATTTTCTATTTGGACAAGCTAAATTTACAATTTATGCAACAAGAAAAAGAAAAATAGAACAAAATAATATTTATGTTCTTGTTTTTTTATGTATAGTAAGAGCTAGGATACATTTATAATTTAATTATTCTAGATTAATGGATAATGTTGAAGGTTTTAAAGAGATTTGGAGCCTAAATGTGCACTGTGAATGGAGAAATGTTATCTTTTTCTGAAAACTTTGTTTAATGTGTGGTTTTTTTATATTATGTAAATGATTTTATATCTGTTTTAACTGCCATTTGAAGAAGGCAAAATAAAGTGTTTTAAAAAAATTCTCTCTCTCTCTTTTTCAGCACTGAAGGGATCTCACTCCCTTTCTTGTTTACCACAGCTTCATAAGAACTCCGACCCCAGCTTTCAGTGCAGCAGTGGAATGCTGGTGCCTGAACTTTTGGAAGATGAGTAGACTAGAAAGCTTCCAACATATTTCTCAGAGATACAACTTAGATAACAAAAACTTTTTCTGATATCTTCAAGTTAGACATTACTCCAATAAGAATATAAAAGATGGGGAAGGTACGGGATCCACAATAGTACAAATATTTGTAGATCCATATAAAAAGAAACTGAATAAGAAAATTGCATCAAAAACTTATTTATGTTTAATGTAAAACACAGATGACAACTAAAAATAACTGCAAGCAGCGATGCGATGGAAGAGATGCTGAAGAATGGGAATTTAAGTAGACCGCAGGTGATAGGTGTCAAGATTGGATAGGTACAAGTCAGGAACAGCTGACTGTCAGCTGATGCAAGCGTGACTAACGTGGCCTGACTGAACTAACGTGATGCTCGATTTTGGTCTTATCTTTCATGTCTAGATATACTACAAGCTAGAGAAGAATCTCTACATCTCTTTTGCCTATTGATATATGGTTTAGGGTTGTTAGTGTTTTGTTTCTGTTTCTACAAGAAAGAAGTTGATTCTGAGAATCGAAGTGGCAATGTTTTCCTCTTCTGAATTTTTCAGCATTAGAGCGCCACCCTTAGGCTGAACACACAGAGACACTAGACATCTGCCTTACCTAAATTAATGTAGCCTGACTATGTCAGACTTCGTACTTCTGCTCAAAGCGAAGTAGCAGAGTTTGGTATTATAGCAGGTTATAACTTATGGTCAGGACCCGCAGCAATTTCCACTACTCTAATTTCCACTAATTTGCCCTATTTAGTCAGTCTGGCCCCTGATGTCTTAATTTAATAAGATAACAAAATCTAAGTGCCATTTATTTAAAAGAAATATAGCACTACCACACTCTTAATTATATTCCAAGGGAATGAATGAATGAAAATTTATATTACCTTCAGTGCAAAGTAAGCTACTTTGGATAAAAGCATATGCCAAATGCATTAATGTAAATATACTGTCAAAATCTAAAATAAAATTTTGTTACACTTGTGGTCATGGTTAACTGACTTACAGCCAACCATGAAAACAATTACTTATTAAAAGTCATTGCAAAGAAAAGGGAAGTTAGCTGAGAAAAGACAAAGCATCTTTTGTTTGTAGATACCGTCTGGTTTGATATGGTGTTATTTTGTGTGGTTTCAGTATGCAGATATTTACATACTGTATATGGTGATAACATATGTGTTTTGTTTCCAGAGAAGTTTCTTTTTTCATCTAAATAAGTTTGAGGATATTCCTATTACTCATTCTTCGTTCATTCTGATCAGCCTTTGTTTCATTAGTAAAGTAGTAAACTCACATAGTAGGAAGTCTCACAACTGACTGAACACCGGAAAGTTTCGCTCTTATTTTAAAGCTCATGTTTCCTCCACAGACTGAGCTGAGATAAAACTGATTATTTTGACATCTCACTGTTTACAAGCAACATAGCAGAGTTTGCTCTGTTGATTTTTGTAACTTGTTGTTCTATGCATCTTGATGTGTGTGTCAAAATGTGCAGAGTGTCAGAAACTATATTTCACTGAATTCAGATGTGTTTTTTTTCAGCAGAGTAGACATGAGAAAGGAAGGATGTGGTGCAACTGTGAAATTGTTGTTTGCAAACTCTTTAAAAAGTGTTTTTAAATTTTTTTAAAAATGTGTTACAAATCTTATGAGTAACAGACACCATACATGCAAACACCCATACATTATGAGATGGAGAGATGTTTTCTACACTTAAGTTTCCGTTATTTTGTCTTTTTATGTTTATTGCTCTTTCGTATTATTTCTGATTAAAACTCAGAACCTCTGAGGCTCAGCAGGAAGTTTTTTTTCTCTTTCTTTTTCTCATCAGTGTGACACTGAACTTCCGTTTCTACTAGGGAGTCAATGCAGCTTCTGTCATTTTGAGTTCTGTTTCTTTTAAAGGTTTTAATCTTTTTAATTTAGGATCATGTTACTAAATCACTTAGTACTCTTATTACTTATTTTTCTTCTGACCTTCAAAACAGGTAAATCTAAATTTGTTTATCATAAAACTGAAGGCTTATTAATGGTTATTCTGATGATGAGGACCGCCAAAGGCATGGTTCAGATGTCACTGAGCATTTACTGGAATATTCTTTATACCACTTTACAACTATTTAGTCTATTTTCTAATGAGACAGGATTTTATCACAACTTTTTATTTTGAGCTCTGTGGCAAGAAAAATAGAAAAGAATACAATTTATAAATCATAGGTGTGGTGAGTTTTGTGTAAGGGTGTGATGGTCTTAAACTTTTTGGGAGTTCTAATCACAAACTTCATCATTACCATATAAAATCATGTATTTATAACATAGCTGATTACTGAGATGTATCTCAGTGTATCATGTGTATGGCAAACGTGTAAATCGTATCAGTAATGCTAATCAACCAAATTTTGATAAACTTTCCTTGCTTAAATTTTTTATTTTGTTAATATTTTTTTCTCTGAAGGAAGACAATCAAAATAGAAAATAAATAAATAAATTAAAATGTAAAATGTAACATTTTAAAGAAAGAAAAAGTAGCACCTGATTGTAAAATGAGCCAGGTTTGGTTTTTGACCACTGAAAATGTGAACAGTTTATTCATTTCCATTTCAGAAAAGAAGTGTACAATGGGTCTAGTGAATAAGTATCTTTCTCTCTCCTCAGGGTTCAGTGCTGAGATCTCTGTGTTTATTCAGACGGGAGATTTTGTTCAGCTGGATATACAGACACAAGAAGAGTTTGAATTTTTATACTGGAGTTATGATAAATCAGAGAATATAGTTAGATATACAAGTGAAAATAAAGGAGTTAAACTTTACCCTTCCTACAAGGACAGAGTGGATTTCAATGCTAAAACCTTCTCTCTGACACTGAAGAACACACAGAAGACAGACAGTGGACTCTACACAGCAAGAACAAGTGGAGAATCAGACAAGAATATTGTTACATACAGATTAACTGTTATAGGTGAGTGGGATTTTGCTTGGTATGCTCGGCCTTTATTTTGTGCAATGTTATAGTACAGGTCAGGTAGTTAAATGAAATGTTTTTATCATAGAAAATGTTGAAAAAAAAATGTGAATGTGATTTTATTCAGTTTATCTGACATTAGTGCTGGGTGATATACCAGTAAGCAGGTTTGAATTACGCACACAGTATGAATAAAAAGATCAAGAGCAAGATCACTGGTCACGATGCATGACATATTGGAAGAAAATCCTCAATACTGAATTGGGGGTTTATATGAATGAATCTATGAGGTAACTCATTCCCTTTAGAAACCTTTAAATTTTAATTCATTTTCATCTTGCCTCCATATAATGCACATTAATGCAATATTTAAAAGTGTAGTGCAGCGCAGCTTGCGGTAACCCAGGAAACTGTTATTTGTATTATACTGCATTATTAAATTATTATTAGTGTTAGATTTCATCTCTACTTTGCAGTTCCTATGTCTGCACTATGTATGTACTTCTGCACTGGAAGCTCCTGTTGCCAAGACAAATTCCTTGTCTGTGTAAACATACTTGGCAATAAAGCTCTTTCTGAAATGCTATGTTGCCGCTGTTCCATATGCGCCCATTTCTGTTTCATGCAGACAGGGCCAGTCCTAGCATTTTGGGGGTTCTAAGCAGATTTTTAAAAGAGCCCTCCATACCAGTGTCACCCAACCATCACAATTTAAACATTCTACACCAGCGGTCAGCAACCTACGGCACGCGTGCCAACATATGGCACACTGTGTATGTTATTCGCTTTTTTTTTGTTTTACGTTTAAAATATATATATATATATATATATATATATATATATATATATATATATATATATATATATATATATATATAAATATTCAGAAACTATTTGCATCAAATTGTTTTTTTAATCTTATCATTTAAAAATGCGTATGTGTGTGTGTGTGTGGGGGGGGGTTACAGTGGTTAACCAGAAAAATTTAAATGGCACATCATGCCGAAAAGTTTTTAGTGACATAATGTATTAAGTTCATATGCTTTTAGAAATACAAATTATTGCCAATTACTAAAAAAGACACTTGTAAAATTATGCCTGAGGTATTTATTAACAATTGTATGCTTTTATTTTTAATTTATAAAAGCTTTAATTTACTGAAGACCATTGAGACAGTCAAACCAGGGTAATTTTGAGATTTGGCTCAAAAATTTAAATTAATAATAATAATAATAATAATCAATCTATTAACAAAGCAGTTTTTATAACAATGGGTCCATGTAAGACAAAGAAATTTTAAATGACAATATTATTTACATTTTGTTATGTTGTGTAACACTGAAAATGCCATGTCATGTCAACAACCGGTTTAAGCAAACTAACGATTGTTTAAGATAAATTAATAGAAATTCAGTGACATTAATGCTTAAAGCAAAAACCATGGTTAAAAACCTGGTTATTAGAATTAAAGTAGTGAACATAATAATAATAATAATAATAATAATAATAATAATAATAATAATTATTATTATTATTTAATTTTCTGGGCTGGCATAACAAGCCAGTTATAGTTATAGTTATATACAAAACTATGAATATGCAATATAGTGGATAAATTTAGCAAAATTTCTATAGATATTTTTCCTAGCTGACTGTTGAGCTTATGGACACTGAATGGTTATATAAAAGGGTACCTGTAGAATGCATCATTCTCTTTTTTGTCTTCAAGAGACCTTGTGTACGAAGCACATATGTGTTTGACTCGTGAGAGAGAAGTATGCGCTCACTGTTGCAGCCAGTGTTTGGATGAGCATGTTCGCCTCTCTGGGGAGCTGAACAAGATTAATGCGATGCATTTGCGGCGGTTTCTGTTCTTGCCTGATTCTTGAGGGAATTTAGTGTTGAACAGTGCATGGATCTCAAATGAGAGATAACCATGCTTTGAGATGTGATTGCGTTGAGAATGCCTGGCTGATTCTCTTAGAGAATTAAGTGCCTGCGTTTCAGGTCTCGCGGCTGGAGTGTCAAACAAAGTATTGCGGATGACTTTTTCGACTTGATGTCAAACTTACCTCTAAACTCACTGCTAACTGCTTATCAACCTCTATTATTTATTTTTTTATCATTATTATTATTATTAAATTTTCTGTGCTGGCATAACAGGCCAGATTAAAGTGAAAAAAATAATCAAATGTAAGTACGCACGTTGAAACAGATTTAAGCAACATCGAAGTGAAGGCAAAAATCTGAGACCAGACACAAGATAAGGTTCATAAGAATGAGGCTAGACAAAATTTGAACAATATTTTGAGAAATCTTCAGTGATGAAACACATGCCTGGAAAAAAAAGGCTGCAGGTGCATTTGAAATGTTTTAACTAATACCATCTCCGTTCTGCTTTATGAGTATGAATTATAATATGCAATAACAGACAATACTCTGTAATAAATCTGCACTGTAATAAATTTTGCAACAAACTCAACTGACTTGTCTTTTGTATGATTTCATGAGTCTCTTCAGAATTGTATTTGCAGGCTTTGAGTTTTTAGAATGTTTGATCTACTATTTGAACATTTTTCCACAAATGGATCATTGAAATAAAACATTTATAATTAAAAATAACTAAGAAAACAGTTATTTCTTCATCTTAGTGCCACCATCATGTGATGAGAATTCGCAGGCCAGAGTTCACCAAGTTTGAACTTTAGAATGCAGCGAAATGTGAATACTTGTCCCATGGGCTTGTGTCCAGTCTGAGGCATTTGCATAAGTATGAATGGAAGTCAATGAAATGAAAAGTGTAATTTTGACTGCAGCTTTACTCCCGTGATTGCTGTCTGAAATCCTTACACGGCCCCCTGGTGGCCATGTGGGCCCCATGCAGCCGCTTATATCACTTACTAGGTAAGGTAGCCTACTGCTCATACTATGTAGCATATTTGTTTGGGTTTGTTAAGAACTGTTTCATGTGTTCTTAATCATATAAAGGCACAGTCAGGGAACAAAAAGTGAAAAACTGTGAAACCGCAAGAATCCTAAAAAAAAAAAAACATTAAAAAAACGTGATACAGATTTTTGGTCAAACTATCCAGCACTATCTGCCATTCAACAAACTGTAACGTTTGAGTGCTCTGTCAGACCTGCACATGCAGTTATGATGCACATTCTGTAAACAGCTATTAAAATGGCATCTTACAACAGTTTTATTAATAACAGATGTATTATTAACCCATTTCAAACAAAATGTTTTTTTTTTCTCAAATGTGTGTTTCAGATGCTGTGGAGGCTCCTGTTCTGACTGTGATCTCAAACCGGTCCAGCAGTGACTCCTGTACTGTGAACTTCACATGCACAGCTCATGAGTTCAAGATTGACTCTAGCTATCAGAACAACAGCTGCTTACGAGAGGAAGTGACATCACAGAACAAAACTCTCATCCTGGACTGCAGTGAGAAATTCATCATCTGTAACAACAGCAACACTGTCAGCTGGAAAGAAGACAGAATAATCATCACACAGCTCTGTGGCGATAATAAAAGTATTTGACCAAACACACTTTTACAAAATCTAGTCTAGTGAACTGAGAAAACCTGAGCTGTCAACTGTAATTCTTAATGATATACATCTCATTTTCCAGAGAACAACTCAAAGAATGTCCAGACTGCTTCATCTCTCCTGGGGCCAGTAGTTGCTCCGGTGGCAGTGCCAGTGATCATTCTGATAATAATATGTACTTCAGTCTTTCTGTACCGCAGGCATAAAAAAAAGGTATGTCCATGTTGCCTCACATTCTCATTCTCTATGAAAAACTGATCTCTGTTCAGAAATTTGATCAATTAAGTACTTTACTGTTTTGTAAAGTAAATAAAATGAATGGTAAATAGATTTATGCCATTTCTTCTCTTTTAGTCAGTATTAATACTAATATTTATTTTAATTGTGATTTTTCTGGTTAAAATTTATATTTGCTAATTTCTTTCTAATTAGAAAGAAAGTTAATGACAAGATAATGATAATACTAATTTTATTTAATAGAAAACTATTGTTTTACAAAATACTGCAAGATTACTTCTTGTATTACTTGTCTACTTTGTTTCCAGTAATTATTTATGTAACAAAACAAAACAATCCATGTCTTTAATTTGCAATATGAGCCCTTTATGCATCCATAGTGGGAGGAGGGGTGTTTGTTTTTTAACATTTTAATAATAATTATAATAATAATAATAATAATAATAATACGTTTTATTTATATAGGGCCTTTCGAGAGCTCAAGGACACTTTACAATAAAAAAACAACAATAAAGGCAATTGACAAAAAGAGCAGACAGAACAACAGTAGGCAATTGAGAGTGCAAGTACAGTAAGTGAGAAATTGGGTAGATGGGGCAGCAACCAGAAAAGAGAGAGAGAACAAAAAACGAAGACCTATAACATTCAGAAAATAGGTGTGCTTTGAGCATGGATTTGAATTCAGAGATAGTGTTAACAGAACGGAGTGATCTGGGGAGAGAGTTCCACATTTTGGGCGCAACAACACTGAATGATCTGCCCCCCATTGAAGCAAGGCGATGCCGAGGGACAACGAGAAGGCTGGAATCAGTGGATTGTAAAGAGCGAGTAGGGGTGAAGGGGAGAAGCAGATTACAGAGGTGGGGGGGGGGAGGCCATGCAGAGGCTTAAAAGTGAGAAGGAGAATTTGAATTTAATACAGTAAGCCACAGGAAGCCAGTGAAGATCATGCAGAATTGGGGAAATATGTGCAGAATGCTTGGTGTGGGTGAGTAGTCTGGAAGCACAGTTTTGAATATATTGTAATTTGGAAATGGAGCTAGCTGGTAGGCCAATGAAAAGTGCATTGCAGTAATCAAGACATGAGGTGACAAATGTATGGAAGACAGTTTCAGCATCTGAGATACTGATAAAGGGACAGAGATGAGCGATATGACGTAGATGAAAGAATGCCAATTTAATGATGGAATTAATGTGAGAGTGGAAAGATAGAGAGGAATCAAAAATTACATCAAGATTTTTAACAGTACTAGATGGTTTGATAAGAGAGCCAGCGATCTCACAGGTGAAGTTGGTAGGAATTTTATTAGTGAGTGATGAAGGTCCAGTGAAAATAATCTCAGTTTTGTCCATGTTAAGTTTTAGAAAATTTGAATGAAGCCAATCTTTTATTTCATGTACACAAGCAGAGATTTTGTCAGTTGTGAAAGATAAAGTTGATGTAAAGGTAGTATATAATTGAATGTCGTCAGCGTAAAAATGATAATTAAAATCATGACGGCGGAGAATCTGAACAAGAGGTATTATATAGATTGTAAATAATAATGGCCAAGAACGAATCCCTGAGGGACACCTTGCTTCAGGGGGACAGTGGGTGAGCGAAAATTCTGAAGTGAAATGTAGAACAGTCTGTCATAGACATAGGAGGAGAACCAGGAAAGAGAAGCAACAGAAATACCCACATCCGAAAGGCGCAAAATGAGTAGTTGATGGGAGACGGTATCGAAGGCAGAGCTGAGGTCAAGCAGCAAAAGCATAGACAGAGAACCAGAATCACCAGAGAAAAGCAGATCATTCAGTACCTTAAATAGTGCAGATTCAGTACTATGCAAAGGGCGAAAACCAGATTGAAAAGGATCAAAGAGATTATTTTCAACTAGAAAAGACTGAAGCTGGGAGGCAACAGTACTTTCCAGTAATTTAGCTATGAAGGTTGGGTTTCTTGAGAACAGGGGTAACAGCTGCAGTTTTGAGTGACAGAGGAAATGAATCAGAGGTAAGAGATGCGTTGATGAAGTGAGAGATAGGTGCAGAAATAACTGAATGGCAACGTTTCAGTAGAGTAGTAGGAGCAGGATCAAGATGACAAGATGAAGAGTTGGATTTCAAGATGAACTCAGAAAAAGAAGGAGGAGTAGACAGAGAAAAAAGAGGCAGGGATTGACCAGGTTGATTCGGCAGATAACTAATGTTAGTGGCATCATTAAAGAGGCACTGGTTTACGGCATCTGTCTTTTCTAGCATGTGAGCCAGAATGAAGTGCAAAGTTCATCAGAAGCTACAGCAACATGAGATGGAGGTTTGGTAAGTTTATTTATTGTGTTGAATAATGCTTTTGGCCTGTTGCTTGATTTATTAATTGTAGCAGATACAAAACTGGAACGAGCCAAATTCAGGGCCGATTAATAATTCTTGATATGTTCTGTGAATGCCAAATGGTGAACAGTCAGGCCAGTTTTCCTGTAGTAACGCTCAAGCCGTCTACCAGTGGCCTTTAAGATACGGAGCTCAGGAGTTTTTAAATTTTAGCAATTTACTAATACTGTCATGTTTATGTCTCATCTTTTCTTGTTTTATCTGCATTTTAAACAAATTTTTAGATGTCCTGGAAACTAAGGTTTACTTAAATTTTCTTTTACAACTTAAAAACTATACGGTGACAAAGAATTGTTTACTATACATAATCTATTCCTATGTCACAGACCATAATTATTTCAGCATCATTTGGCCATCATTTGAGTGTAGTTTGGGCTCATCCTCAATGCATCCTATAAATGCTGTCATATGCATGCACACATCCAGTGTTTTTCTTCATAACATGCAATTATATAAAAGGGGTTGAATTTTACCATTAGCTCCCTGCATTCTTTCTTATCATGTAGCTTAACAAGTTATATAAACTATGAATATGCAATATAGTGGATAAATTTAGCAAAATGCTCCTATTTCTAGATATTTTTCCTAGCTGACTGATGAGCTTATGGACACTGAATGGTTATATAAAAGGGTACCTGTAGAATGCATCATTCTCTTTTTTGTCTTCAAGAGACCTTGTGTACGAAGCACATATGTGTTTGACTCGTGAGAGAGAAGTATGCGCTCACTGTTGCAGCCAGTGTTTGGATGAGCATGTTCGCCTCTCTGGGGAGCTGAACAAGATTAATGCGATGCATTTGCGGCGGTTTCTGTTCTTGCCTGATTCTTGAGGGAATTTAGTGTTGAACAGTGCATGGATCTCAAATGAGAGATAACCATGCTTTGAGATGTGATTGCGTTGAGAATGCCTGGCTGATTCTCTTAGAGAATTAAGTGCCTGCGTTTCAGGTCTCGCGGCTGGAGTGTCAAACAAAGTATTGCGGATGACTTTTTCGACTTGGTGTCAAACTTACCTCTAAACTCACTGCTAACTGCTTATCAACCTCTCTTCTCCAAGACAATATGGACTGCAGACAGATGCACTGTGCAGCCTGCCCATGCTGCCCTGCTGCCACTGACTGATGAAATTGACTGAAAAGTCACTGACTGAAAGTCGCTGCTGTCCTGGTGATGGGCGAAACCATTGTGACTGTGAGGGGGAGGGGATTCTAAATTGGCAATTTCTGTTTGAGAGGAGTTTGGTCTCCCTGGCCTTCAACATGTAGGCTATGAACATAAAATATACTTAAAAAATATAATCTGATTATAAATGGGGTGGCAACAAGGGTGGCAAGACTGTATCCCAGGGGTGGCAGCTGCCACCCTTTGCCACTCCATAGTTCCGCCTTAGCTCCTATTGTTATGTTGAGACTGCCACTCCTTACAGCTCCGCCTAGACAGCACTATTGGTTTGTAGGCTACTTTTCAGTATGCCTCGCTAATTGTCTTTAGCGCTGAGTGTTTTCAGGCTTCCTCTCAATCTAGAGAGTCATCATCTTGAGGCCTCCACTCTTAAGAGTTTCTCCAATAGGGTTGAGTGCTAGGCTTCCTCTTGCTTATGAGAGTCATCCTTCTGAAGCCCTCGCTTGTCAGAGCTCCGACATAGGCAGTGATATGAGTGTAGGCTTTTTCCTTGAGCCTTGCTAACTGCCTCTGGCACTGAGTGTAGTCAGGTATTCTCTCATTCAAGAGAGTCGTCATGCTGAGACCTCCACTTTTAAGAGCTTCATTAAGAGGGTTGCGTGTTAGGCTTCCTCTCATTTAGAGAGTCATCCTGCTGAAACCTTCGCTCTTTAGAGCTCCATCATGGGCAGTGATATGAGTTTGTAGGCTCTTTCTTTGAGCCTCACTTACTGCCTCTGGTGCTGAGTGTAGCCAGGTCTCCTCTTGCTTTAGAGAGACGTTATGCTGAGACCTCCACTTCTTGAAGCCTGTTGAGTGTAGCTAGGTCTCCTCTCAGTTTAGAGTCCTTATGCTGAGACCTCCACTCTTAGAGCTCCAGACTTAGGAGGGCAAGTTAGTCTATGATGTTTGGAGCATGAGCCTGCCGTAAAGCCTAATGGTTTCGCTGGCAGGGATGCTGTTCCTCATGTCCTGACTTGGGGACACAGTTACCTAGACACTTATCCCTCAGCATGGCCACGTTGGTATGCTGTTCCCAAAGCGCCCTCTAGAGGACACAGCGTGTAGTTCCCTTTTAAAAAAAGGGAACATTTCAGGTACGCATTTAACCATGGTTCCCTGAGAATAGGGAACAAGATGCTGTTCATGTAGCTCAAGTGGTAGAGCATTGCGTTATCAAGCAAGGTTGGGGGTTCGATTCCCCCGGGAACACATGATAGCTAAAAATTGATAGCCTGAATGCACTGTAAGTCACTTTGGATAAAAGCATCTGCTAAATGCATACATTTAATTTTCATTCAAATTTAAGAAGCTGCATCTCTGTGTCATGCTTTGGTATCATGCCCGTGTCTCCTCAGAAAAAAAGAGGATGATGCATTCCACAGGTGCCCTTTTATATCCACAGTCGGTCATTTTCTTACACCATAGGTTTCTGCCTACAAATGTCAAGTTCATTGTCGTTATTTCATTCATGCTTCAACACTCTAGAGGACGCAGTGTCTCGTTCCCTATTCTCAGGGAACCATGGTTACATGCGTAACCTGAGACGTTCTTACTAACCTCATGCTAAATTTAATTTAATAAAATACCATGAATATTCTTTATTATTTGACATCTTGATGTTAATATATTGCTGTAAATTCTAAACCTCATAGGTACCCAGGACGAGGTAGTAGTTCTGTCTATGCTCAAGATGAGGTAAGCTTCAAATTACTGTTCATCATTAACCTCACAAACAGCATTGATGTCATGTAGTACAGTAAAAAAAATTTCATCATTCATATCAGAAAAATATTCATCTACACAAATTAGTGGCTCCCAAAATGTTTAAAACCTATATCTGCCTTTTATCTGTCAACACTGTATAGCAAATTTATCACGACATATCACCTAAACAAGAGGCATAACTATATTATTTAACTGAAGGCAATATTTGATTTTGCATAGCAGAAAGCATTTAGACAATCAGTTATAAACAGAAGAGATTAACGCTGATTATTTTATAATTAAACATTGTCAAGAAAACACTGATATACCCAATCCTGAACTAAAACAACTAAAACAAATGTTTGTTACCAGTAAAGATTATCAATGTTTATGTCACTAATGTGATAAGAGTCATGCAGGTTCACAATGAAAATAATTAGAACATCAACATCAATAGTGACTGCCATACATATGATATTCCAGGGTGAGAATAATCTAAAAAAAAAAAAAAACGAACATGCTATGATTTTATAAAATGCTTGTTGCATATATTGTTGTATATATTGTTGTATATACGTGAATGTTTTATTAAATTGTTTAGTTTAGTACTTGTACGGCTAGACATAATTGTTCAGGAATGCATTTTAAATATACAATATTTATATTCCATTAGGTTCAAGTCCAAACACAAAAGGAAACTGGAGATAATCTACTCAACACAGCCTACAGCACAGTAGGACAACAGGAAAATAACAAAATCACCTATGAAACAGACCAGACAATTTATTCAGAGGTGTGCAAACCAAACAAAAAACACCCACTGATGACTCTTAAAATAAAACTGTGGCACTTAAAATAAAACATGGGGAAACTGTCACAAGGCTTGATCTCACAATGGCATCCCACTCTTAGTAATTTTAAATGGTAGAAATAATGATAACAGTATACAGTACTAGTATGCTTTTCTGAAATGAATTAAATTCAAGCATCCAGATCCAAACGGTCTTACTTTTTCTTTTGTCTTTTCTTGTATGAATGTGAATTATACCCTAAGTTTGATTTTCCACACAGAACAACATGGAAATAACTGGAGTATAAAAACTCTGGCTCTCAATAATATGCTCAGCATTGTGCGGTAAAGATTATTGAGAAGGGACTCAAATTGTAATATTTTGTACTAACATGACTGTAGATCCATCAGTAGATCCATCCATAGCAGGCAGCCATATCACCCTGGACCACAAGACCGGTTGCCCACTGAAGCTAAGCAGGTCTGAGCCTGGTCAGTACCTGGATTGGAGACCTCCTGAGAAAACTAGGTTGCTGTTGGAAGAGGTGCTAGTGAGGCCAGCAGGGGATGCTCACCCTGTGGTCTGTGTGGGTCCTAGCACCCCAGTGTAGTGATGGGGACACTATAGTGTCAACAAGCACCGTCCTTCGGATGAGACGTTTAACCGAGGTCCTGACTCATTAAAAATCCCAGGATGTCTTTCGAAAAGAGTAGAGGTGTGACCTCGGCATCCTGGCTAAATTCGCCCATTGGCCTCTGACCATCATGGCCTTCTAACAATCCCAAAATCTGCTGATTGGTTGATCCTGTTCTCACCATTTTTTTCTTAGTTTAACACTTTGTGAGTCATTAATTTTATTATGTTGATTTGTGTTTTGTTGAGAATACGAACAAGACCAGTTACCATGTTAAATGTTTATTGTTTTCAATCATCCACTTACATCAATTAAACAGTCATACTTACGTACTGGAACATTGTCTCATAACAAACAGAAGAAACCCAGGCACCACATTGCCACCATTTTTAAATACCTGTTTCCCACCAATAGAAGGCACACTTAATTGGTCTCATGCCGGAGGGGGAGATTAGTGTTTGTTTGATGCTTGGGTAAATAGTAATAATTAATTTAGTTTGTTTTGTTTGAATTGGTTGTATATTTTTGTATATTTTTTGGTTCTAATAGTTATGCATTTGTTACAGTTAAATCGCTATTTATTTGTTTTGTCTTTCTTGAATGTATTTTACCATGAATTACTTAATGGTTTAGTCCAAGGGGCTTATACTTTTTAAGAGTTTCTATCAGTCTTGTTAAACCGCCAACAAAATTGAAAGAAGAAGAAGAAGAATCAGTCTTGTTAGGGGCTCATAGAGTGAGTCAGTGAAGTTGCTTGCTTGATTTTTGGGTCAAATTATTTACATAGCCAAAAGTTTGTTTGCAAATTTAAACTTTGAACAGTGTTTTTTTTCCCTATTTTTGTTTCTTTTGATACTTTTGGATTTACACTGTAAATATAATTTGCATTCTTTTGGAAAATCTTTGTTTTTCACATTTTGGAATAAATGCCAAACTTTTTGACTTCATCAGCATGTCACTTCATATTCTTTTTTTCATGCCTCCATGCAGGGATGCCGCTACTGCTTGAACACCTTGTAGCAGTTGGCACAACACTGTGTCTGTTACAATGCCAAAAACAAAAAGAAGCAGCTACAATATTATGTCAAGAGTAGGATCATTGCTGATTTCAGATAAATACCAAGCAAGCAGTTTCGGCCCAGGTCTGGCCCACATCTGGCCCACATGGATTTCATGTGGGCAAGATGTGGGCCGGATCTGGGCCAACACTATGTTGCTGTCTGGGATCACATAAATGTGTCTTCAGGTGACCTTACATTCTGAAGCGATGTCGTTCTTTTGAGTGGGAGCTTTTCTATTATTGGAATTAACTATTCAGAAGGAGTTTTTTTCCCCCTAATTATGGCTTGATTGTTTTACACTTATCAACATAAAACATGGTTGTTTTTAGCAGAATTTTATTTTTAACATTTTATATTTAATTAAGCCAAGCACAATTTTTAAATAAACAGCAGTAGTCTATCTGCTTGAATATGGCTTTAATTAATGTTTTTATGTCCAGTAATTCGCCTTATTTTGCATTAAGTAACCTTAACTATTTTCAGTTATTGTTCAACAATAGGAAAGTGAAGTAAATTGTAAAACTATGTGCACTATAAACCAGCGTTTCTAATTATGACAGTATTCAATTTGGAATATAAAGCAGCATGATGAGCTTTTTTGTAGATAAAAATAAATAACACCGGAAGCCTCTCACATATAAGGTGGCTGCACTCAAGCAATTTATGTATGTATATATATATATATATATATATATATATATATATATATATATATATATATATATATATATATATATATACAAAATATAAAATTTAAGTATATATATATATATATATATATATATACTACTACTACTGAAAAAAATAGTAGTATATTGTCTGTGTGTTAGTTTACATTTTTAATCTCTGTTTCTCAGAAATCACTTTACAGTAGTTCATTAGCCAAGTCTTGGTCTCTTTTAGTCTTGGAGATATCTATTCCTGAGATTACTTTTTTAACAAAGTCTGGCTCTGAACACTGGATATGCTCAGCATCCTCAGGTGAAGTTTTAATAGAACTGAGATGGGACCAAATTGAAATAGAACTTACATGTAGATGTCATGATGCATGTGCAATGTGAAGCCATCTAAATTAAACCAACGCTATCTCACGGCCAATTCGTACGTATTTTACGAGGTGGCTTATTTGTACGAATTTGTACAACCTCACTCGTACGATTTTATGATGATGGCAACAATCATATGAATTTGTACGAGTGTGGTCATACGAATTTGTACGAATAAGCCACCTTGTGAAAAATGTACGAATTGCTGTGAGATCGGGTTGATTAAACTGTTTTTTCAAGACCTGCCAATCATTAACAACAGTGGAATTTAAGTATGTTAACAAATAATGAACAGATTACACACAGGTTTAAATCATTGAAACAAAACAACAGTATTAGACTGTATATCCCACATTTCAAGTACAGTAAACTCCCTGTTGAAAAAAAAAAAAAAAAAAACAGCATGCTGGTTAGTTATGTTTTGAAGCATCGCTGCTGGTTTTAGCTGATTTAAGCTGGTCAGGTGCTGGTCCTTAGCAACAAGCTCCTGCTCAGGACCAGTTTAGGACCAGCAAATGACCAGCTTAAACCAGCTCAAACCAGCAGTCTTGCTTCAAAACATACATAACCCTATATATCTGATGAAATGATAGTGAAGCAAGAGTTTGGTTAATGATGGTGAACTTTCTTTGAATGTGCAATACTTCCGGCTCAAGTTTAGTAAACTGTTAACTTTTTGCAATACAATCTAATGTGTTTCTGACAATACATAAAAATAAAATGAGGACAAAATACCAGTTTGAAATATTAAACAGCTTCATGAGCTGTAGAGTTTAAATAACTAACAGCTGATGAAACTGGAAGCCTCACAAATTAATTATATAATGAAAAGCTGAATCTTTTTTTAACTGGTTCTTAGAAACAAACTGTTTATGTTGTGAAAAGGAGTAGTTGTACATTCCATGGGTAATTTTTTAGAAGTCTACTTGTTTATTCGAATACTAAACTTTGATTTAGGAGAGAACCATTGATCAATTTTTTTTATTTAACAAAATTTTAACAGATAAAATACAAATGTCATGTATAGTCTATAAAATATTTTGCAGAGAACAGGAGCTACACTCTGTATGCTTGCAACAAGACACAAGCGATTAGAATTTTTTAAAATCCGTTTATGTTCAATTTATAGAGTAATGACCTCTGTCATTGAAATTGTAAAGCGTAAGCTGTTTATCCTAATGTTATTATGTCCTTTTTTATATAACTGTTAAAATAATGTATTTTCTGTAGTAAAAAAAATGCTTAAAAATGCAACATGGTTACTTTTTTTTAGTGAACTATGTTTTTATTTATTTTAAATGTGTGTTTTATATATTTTTTTGTCTTGTTTTTCATGAATTCCAAAGATTGTCATATGTGTCATATGTGGGTTTCATCTGCTGTCTGTTCAATTAAATTAAAGTCTTCTCAGTTTTATTTTAAATGCAATTTTTGCCACTGGAAAACATACTTTAATGTGCAAAGCAGGTTTAACTTCATAGAAAACAAATCCTCAAGCTGTCATGAGTCAAAGGATCAATAGATATGAAATTTAACTTGGCTTATAAGTAAAGTGAAAATATTTAGGTCTGATATCATTGTTGTGAATGAACACTGAAGCTGCTCACTGTTGTAAGGAGGATTTAGGCTGAGTGGATTCCATAAGAGGGTCTTTATTATAGGATCTGAGCATAAAATCCAAAAAATATTCACAACTCGTGGTCAGGTCACAGGCTTGGGTCAAAACACAGGCAAAACAATCCACTGGCAGACAAATCCAAAACAGTAATCCAAAAACGTGAGTCAAAAGAGCAAAAGCAAAGATCATAACAAGTATCAACAATGGAACAATGAAATAACGCTTAGTAAGGCAGTGAACTGGCAATACTTCACAAAATGGCAGTGCAAACAAATGACTATATACAGAGTGACAGGAAATGACAAGACAGGAAATGATGTGGCAGGAACAGGAAATGGCAGAGTTCAATATTCAGGTGAAGGCTCCCTCTGGTGGACTGGAGCCTGATCAAACGTTACAACTGTAATGTTGTATTTCATTATAAACATATTCATAAAATGTGCTGAATAAGTTATGATTTTGACCTGTGAGCATTTGGCTTCCTTAACCAGTGGAGGGTGTTTTGAGACATTTTAAAGAAGTGAGATGGGGTGAACAGTGAAGTGGAACACTACGTATAGACCCTTTGGAACTAAAACATGTTAATCTACCAAGTACAATTATACAGTAATTTCATCAGAATCAGAATCACGTTTATTAGTTTATAAGCACTGTACTGTATGTATACAAGTATGAAGAATTTGGATTTTGGTTAACTGGTGCTTGACAAAGACAAAAGAAAAACAAGAATAAATAATAGAACAATGAGATAATACATTTTTAAATAAGACAAGTAAAAGCTATACAGTTGGTTTGACTTTGTGAATCTTTAGGATGGAATTTCACATGAGCTCAAAGGACAAGTTTTAGCCAAAAGTTAGGTATATTTTCACTTAGTCACTGGCCTGGTAAAACGGAAATGAGTGTCGGACGTGCTGTGGTAAGAAGTCACTACTTCTCACATATTAAACTTCCTTCACTGAAAAACTCACAGAGGAGCAAGCATTTTTGTTCACTATGATGGCGTTGAGGCTGCTCCTGTCCTGTGTTCTTCTTACCCCAGGTACAAAATCCAATCATTGTACTGTTCTAAATAAGTCTTTGATTAATTTCCTCTGGTGAGAAGAGCATTTTTAAAATTCTCTCTGAAAGTAAAGTTTGTCTTTTTATGACATGTTAATCAAGTCTTTTTTGGAATTGAGAAAATGTTTCACTGAAGGATTTTATGAGATGTAACTGATTTATTGCAATACATATGGTGTTCATAAATGTGATCACCAGATCTCACTGAATTGTTTGATTCAACAATGATGGATCTGATGATGATAATTGTGTAATCTGAAGTCACCATTATTATTTTGATTAGTGTTACCGTTGTTTTATGCTACAAAATCCATTAACTAAATTAAAATTCAACAAAACTATTTAGCGCTTGTCAACTGTATGATTACTGTCTGTGTAAACAGTAAACAAACAGCTACTGTTCGTATTTTAATAAACGGCTTATTTTCTCTGTCCTCAGGGTTCAGTGCTGAGATCCCTGTGTTTGTTCGGACAGGAGATTCTGTTCAACTGGAAATACAGACACAAGAACTACCAGAGTTTGAATTTTTATACTGGAGTAATGATAAATCAGAGAATATAGTTAGATATACAAGTGAAACTAAAGGAGTTAAACTTTACCCTTCCTACAAGGACAAAGTGGATTTCAATAATAAAACCTTCTCTCTGACTCTGAAGAACATTCAGAAGACAGAGAGTGGACTCTACACAGCAAAAACAAGTGGAGAATCAGACAAGAACATTGTTACATACAGAGTATCTGTTATGGGTGAGTGTGATGTGTACTGCTTAGTCAGTGATGTAATAATATAAATATATTCAGTTTATATTTGCAATCTGTATATTTTTCTGAAAACCTTTATTTGAAATGACTAAATGTGGAATAAATAAAAATATACATTAAAAAGGAAATAAAACTATAAATATATATCTTTTTAATTTTCTTTGTATATTTATTTCATTTAGCATTTTACATTTCATTGTATATTTATGAATTTATTTATCAATTTTGTCAGGTTTGGCATACCATAGTGTACCACTTATGTGCATCCCTGAATTTATTTATTTTATTTATTTAAAGAAACAGGGACAGCGTACAATAAACATTAACCTCAAAGGGAGAGATGCATAGTACCAGGTTTTAGCTCAAGAGCTAATTTTCACCCGTACAAATATACATTTGTATAGCACAACAAAATGTTGGGTAACACTTTAGAATAAGGTTCCATTAATTAATGTTAGTTAATGTATTAATTAACATGAACAAACAATGAATAATACATTTATTACTGTATTTATTCATCTTCGTTAATGTTAGTTAATGAAAATACAGTTATTCATTGTTAGTTCATGGTAATTCACAGTGCATTAACTAATGTTAACAAGCCCAACTTTTGATTTAAATAATGCATTAGTAAATGGTGAAATTAACATGAACTAAGACTTATAAATGCTGTAGAAGGATCGTTCTTGCTTAGTTCATGTTAACGAAAGTAGTTAACTAACATTAACTAATGGAACCTTATTCTAAAGTGTTACCAAATGTTGTTAGCTAATGATTTTTACATACTTTTTGTACAGTGATTTTTATAATGACTTCAAAACCTGCAGCACATATTTTGATATATAACAAAATTTATACAAAAAAATGTGTGTGTGTGTGTGTGTGTGTGTGTGTGTATGTGTGTGTGTGTGTGTGTGTGTGTGTGTGTGTGTTTCAGATGCAGTGGAAGCTCCGATCTTGACTGTAAACTTAATCTCATACAGTCCTGACCCATGTAACTTTACATGCAATGGAAGTAATATTATCATCAGCTCCATCTATAATGGTAGCAGCTGTTCTCCAGAGGAGGCGTCATTCTCTAATAAGTACACCCTAAGACTGAGCTGCCCTGGTGACTCCATCATGTGTAACTACAGCAACCCAGTGAGCTGGAAGAATGACACAAAAATGGTTAATGAAATCTGCACTGTTAATAAAGGTACATACTGTATCCACTCTGACCTGTAAATACACTCATAGATTAAGAAACAGAAAATCAATGAGAGAATGTGACTTAATCTTTATACTGTAAGATGTTCAACTTTTTACATTAAAAGCCAAACACTGGACTTAAATTCCTCTCAATGCAAACCTCAGTCTGAGAAAAGTGGAGATATTTGTTCTTATCTTTCATGTCTATAAACAGGACAACATAAAGCAGCAACTGTGTTTCCCCTTTGGGTCCTTGTTATTTGTCTAATCACATTGGCATCGGCATCGGCATTGGCAGTGATCGGCTTCTGTATTTACAAGAGGAAAAAAGGTACAGAGCATCTAATACAGTGATTATCTTATTTCAATAAGACTTATAGCACTCTTTCATATTGATTGCAAGGTGTTTTTGTAAACAGGGTTTTTTTTGTTTGTTTGATTGTTTCAGTTTTTCGCCATTGAATTTACACGTTTGCTGTCACTATTTAATTTTAAATTGTCCTGAAGTGTGGCGTTGCATAATTCATTTTTAGAAAAAAAAATATTCCATATAATCTCCCAATTAACATTATATTATGAAAACTACAGGCACAGTAATTATACTGTTAACACAATGCTTTTTAAAACAGTTTAAAGTGAAGTCTAAAATACTCAGTGGTGTCAAAAGTACTGGCATTCATTACTCAAGCAGAAGTATAGATACTAGGGTTTAAAAAGACTTTTGTAGAAGTTTAAGTATTTTACTTAGTAAAATAATGTAAGGATGTAAGGAAAAAAAATGCCATTAAGAAAAAAAAAAGCTTAGGCCACACCACAGGGGCCTATTGTGCACTACCCCACCTTCTCAAAAAAAACATTTTTCTAAAGGCCATAGGCCATCATGACTATAACTTTATATTAAAATATTAATGTTGAAAACTTTGGGATGCACTAGGCTACCTGTTTCAGCCGCATATATGCCCATTGAAAATGTACGCACTTTAGTACAATGCAAATACATAAAAAAAACTAAAGATATGATGACTAGTTGCCTATAAGTATTGTTATGGTGCAAAGAGTCAAACTTCAGAGGCATGTCATCAATAACCTTTAATGGAATGTAAATGTACATCCAAGCTTAGCTGCAGGAATCTGCGAGGGCAATGGACAAGAACATTGGTGTAGCTTAGTAACAATTACTCTTGTATGGTTGTCTATATACAATAAACATTATAGTGCTGTCAAAATGAATGATTAATCCAAGTGATTAATCAAAAACTAAAAATGAAAAATAACTCATAATCCTGATACCTTCTTGATTGATAGTTTCCGGTATTCGGTACATACGTCTGCTATGTCCAGTGTTGAGGGGGTAACGAGTTACAAAGTTGGTATAGCCTACTTATCACAACAGTGTCAATCGCGTTGTCAATCGCAAACGCTAATATATTAAAACGTCTTACTACTGAACTACCTACAGTAGCTTAATTTGTGGAGGACGAAGAGAAAGCACCCTTGGTAAATGAGCCAGCAGTGAGAAATAACTTTAGGGTCCATTGCCATTTCGATACTTTTAAAACGGTACCGGTGCCTAAACAGTGCCTGAACCAATACTTTAAAAAAAAGAACCACAAAAAGACTACGGATAACATTAAAAAACATTACAAATATAAAAAATAAATCCATAGCTTTCACCTTGGATGCTCTCATTTCCCAAGTTGTGCTTCCCTCAATCTAAGGCTAATAAATGTATTTCACAATCTGGGTCATTATTTAATACAAAACCACACATAATGTTTCTACTGTATCTCTGTCACTCACTCTGATATTTAGTTAAGATGAGTGCTGTCTGTCACTGTCTTTAATCAGTTCTGTGGATTACTGTATGCTCAGTCTTTATAAAGTAGCAACAATGTAGTTTTTAAAATACAGTATACTGTGCAAAAGTCTTAGGCACATTAGTATTTTCACTCCAAAAAAGGGTTTTAAGCCAGTTATTTATGTCTTTTGCTGTAGTGTGTCAGTAGGAAATATCAGTTTGCCATTAATTTTAATAATAATCTAGTGCGATTTTGAATGCACAAGCAGTCTGACAACGGCAAAATTACTGTTTGGAAATGAAAACTGATATTTTATACTGACACACTATACAGCAAAATATATAAATAACTGACCGAACACCATTCTTTTAAGTGAAAATACAAATGTGCCTAAGACTTTTGCACAGTAGTGTATGTATAAAGTACATATGATTAAATTAAATATATTTCAATGAGTACAATTGAAGTAGGCTATCCGTTCGTTTATATGTTAGTGTTAAGGGCTAGATTGTCGCTGGAGGAAACAGATGAGCGGTGACAAGCCAGTAAAGAAGTGTGGTCTATCAATAACAGGTGGTATTTTGTAGAAATGCAGAAAGACTTCAGTATAATTTCACTTTGAACATAAGTTGCACACTGTTATTTTCGACCCCTTTGGTTGGGACGAAAGTAACACAACAATATAAGCTAGAATTTTTGCTGTTACTGCTGTTATTTTTCTTAAGTATACCTGATTGTGACCTTGTTAATATGTAACTGCAAACATATTTTGTCCTTTATCTTTGCAAAAAAATGTATTAATTTACATCTTCATATTTTCATTTTAAATTTGTTTCATCAGATGTCTCAAAACCTGACTGTACTTTTTATTGTCAATTTCAATGTATTTGTGTATATATATATATATATATATATATATATATATATATATATATATATATAAATCAACAGAATGTACATTATAAAAATTTTATTACATTAGCATAATAAAAAAAACTCTAAACATAATGTAACAGTAGGCCTATTTATGTTTCCATCCAGTTGTTTTTATGCATAAATTGAAAATGTGCATTAAAACATCTGGAAACACGGCAAATTCATAGGTGGAGGTGTAAAGGCTAAGATATGGCTAAAATCTAAATATAAGTGCGATGTAGCAGCTGCCCAGAGAGTGATGTTCCTCTATGTCCAGAAACACCCTCTCAAAAACATCTGGATTAAACCAGACCTCTGTCTGTCTTTCTGAACCTCACTCAGACATATTCTTTGGTATAATATGACATAAACATTTGTAAGAAATGATGCAAGACACAGAAAGTCACAATATAGCATGCACCAGAACAAAATAAATACTTTTTGTCACTGTAGCGGGACAAAAGTAGCAATTGTTACTTTCGTCCCGACAGGAACTCCTCACATTTAAACTTGATTTAATTTTATACTGAAAAAATCTGAAAATGCAAACTTTAGGATGTGTTAAAGCACTAAATAACCTGTAGATTGATCATTACTGAGACACATGAAACAAGAAAAACAACACGACTAATTAAAAAAAATTACGGCTTCAATAATTTACTTTTTGTCCTCGAAAACAGTTTTACCTACGGACCTAACTTTGGGAAACAATGAGGAAATCACGTGATATTTCTCAGCTCCGTCAAGGATTGCATACTGAATATGCTGTCATAGCTGGGAATGCAAATGCAGAAAGAGGCTTGGAGAAAATCGATTTGTTACTTTCGTCCCACGTTACTTTCGACCCCGCTCTCCCCTACCCACAAACTTGACACTTGTTTTTTTTAACCTTATGACACACTTGTTTGCTGAGCTTCCATAGAAGTGTGTTAACCAATTATTGCTACAGATGCTGATCCATTTTTAAAAGCGTTTTAGAGCAAAAGGTTACATCTGTTCTATGCCCATAAACTGAATATCGTTGTCTTGAAAATGTTCTGTTATAAACATCATAGGCACCCAGACGAATGAACAAACAATCTATGCAGAAGTTGACGTAAGTGTTATGCTATTATTCTTCATTCTGTTATCTTTCAAAACAAGTATGCAACATGTTTTGTGTTTTTGGTAATAAAATCTTACACTCCCAGAAATAACTAGAAGCTGTCACTGGGGCAGTAACCTTTTAAAAGATACTAATATTTACTATTTAGGTACTAATCAGTACCTTTAAAGTTAACAAGTCAATTCACCTTTGTTTATATAGCACTTTAAACAAAACAGATTGTGTCAAAGCAACTTTACAGTGTTAATAAGGGAAAATGTGTTCTGATGATGCAAGAACACCATGCAGTATATAATTTAAAGTCAGTTCATTGTTGAATCAGTGATGTCTTCATCTGACTCAGTTCAGCTCTCATCCAGTAGTGTCTGTGCAGTCAAATCAACATTGCCAGAAATTCTCTCCCCAACTAAGTTAGCCAAAAACGGCAGTGACAAGGAACCAAAACCCCATTGGTGAAAGAAATAGAGAAAAACCTTGAGAGAAACCAGGCTCAGTTAGGGGCCAGTTCTCCTCTGGCCAAAAACCAGCATGGTGTGGTTTTATATGCATCATTTACAATAAGGTACAAAGGTGTACATTTTGAAAGGGTACCTCCTCAGTGACTGCTATGTACCTTTTTTCTGAAAGTGTAGAATCTGAGAGTGTATACTATTAGTGTCTATTTTAATTCATTAATTCTTTGTTATAACTTCTTGTTTATTTACTGTTACATGACCCCAGTGGCCACTTCCATTTATTTTATAATTTCCTATGGCAGATTATTTGGTATGAAGGAAAGGAGTAGCGGAAGCCAACTTTCTTTATTGCATTGGTTTGAATGCTATATGTGTTCAATGTCTTATCAAGTAAATCGAAAGCAAGCTAAAAATGATAAGTCTTCTATTTGATGAAAATGAAGACCAATTGTTTGATGCTGCTAATAGTAACTGTATATGAGTACTCAACACTCATTTCAGCCATACCAGCAGTCTGATATCTTGATTGGATTGTTTCTGCAGGATAACATCAAGCCACAAAATTCACTGGAGATGTTGGAGAAATCAGAGTATCCTCAGACAGTGTATGATACTGCTGGAGATTCAGGACAGACTGATGTTACCAACCACACCAAACCCAATGATGACCCTATGAGTCAGGTGAAGATTAAACATCACTCTAATCTCACTCAGTTACTATTCCTTCAAAATTAACTGATGGTTCATTAGGATTAAATGTCTTAATTTGGAATGAAGGTGAAGACAAGCTTAAATTAACAACATTCAAATGATAAAGTAATTATATTTGTGGGTTAATGTTTAGGAAACAGTCTGCCATTTGCAACCAGTTTTTTAAATGATTTGTTGGGAAAAATGTTTTACATGAACTACAGTTGATTTTGTTCTTCTTTATTTCAGAGTGGATCACTCTCAGGCAAGAGCAAGCCAATGACTATCTACTGTGCTATTCAGCAACAACCAAAACCCCCTAAAACTGAAACTGATCACACTATTTATGGTGTGGTTAATAAAACATCAGCCAAATATGAATCTGCACATCCACAATCAGAATAAAAGTGTGCACTTTTAATTAAGCTAAACCCTTTAGCAATACAGGACATTCAAGAAGATAGTTTTATTCTAAGTGTAAATAAGCAGAATATTTGTGATATGCAATGTGCTGTTTTCTTTAAAAAAAAAAAAAAAAAAAACTACACTTAGTCTTCCAACATAAGTTATAGCAGAAGCTCCACCACTACTTCTCTTTACATCTCTCCTCCTCTTATAGTACAAGCCAACACAACTGAGGGGTTGTGAATATGAGTTATAATGGTTCAGGTACATTTGTGCAATAGAATATATTCATCAGAAAAGCACAAAAATGTGTAATGCATGAGCACTCTAAATTTTGTTGTAGCAGACACTTGATAAGACAGGCTACATTAATGCTAAATTACATCTAGCTGCACAAGCAGTAGTGAATGTATTTTTCATTGTAAAATTGTTGTACATGTGGTTTAAACAGAAATGCAAAATCTCGTGTGTTCTGTAGATTCTGTTGGAGATTTCACCGCATTTGCAGGCAACACATGAAAACCACTTCCTGGAAAGTATGTGTCAATCTATAGGAGTTATTTTTAAGGGTGGCAGGGGGTTCATTTGCCCATTCGCCCATTGTTTTATTTTTTGTATTCAATAATTTATTTATTGAATAGGTCCGTGATCGCTGTTCTGTTTCGTTTTGTAATGTTTCTTTTCCTTAAGTTATTTTACTTTAGCATAAATTTATTATTATTATTTGTTGCAGGGGCGTAGCCATCTTTTCGGCACTGAGGGGGACAGAAATTATATATAACATTTCTGTAATCTATATAGCCTAACTATCAACAGTTTTTAACTGTAAGATATTTTGTTTTTTAAAGAAGTCTCTTCTGCTCACCAAGCCTGCATTTATTTGATCCAAAGTACAGCAAAAACAGTAATATTGTGAAATATTTTTATATTTAAAATAACTATTTTCCATATTTGAATATATTTTAAAATGTAATTTATTCGTGTGATCAAAGTTGTATTTCAGCATTTTTACTCCAGTCTTCAGTGTCACATCCTTCAGAAATCATAATATGCTGATTTGCTCATTATCAATATTTCAAACATCATTTAAAAAAAAAAAAATCAGTAATCTTTGATGAATATAAGGATCCAAAGATCAGCATTTATGTGAAATAAAAAGCTTTTGCAACATAATACATTATATCATTCAAAAGCTTAGAGTCAATAAATAATTTTTGTTTTTAGGAAAAAAATTAACACTTATATTTAGCAAGGAGTCTTCTGTGGGTTCGATTCTCAGGCCAGCAACACCACTGCTCCCCGGGCACCGCAGCATAAATGATGACCACTGCTCCGGGTGTGTGTTCACAGCTGTGTGTGTGCACTTTTGATGGGTTAAATGCAGAGCACAAATTCTGAGTATGGGTCACCATACTTGGCTGAATGTCACTTCAACTTCACTTTGAATTGATCAAAAGTGATGATAAAGTAATTTTTCTAAAGATTTCTATTTCAAATTAAATGCTGTTCTTCTGAACTTTCTATTGATCAAAGAAACCTGAAAAAAAAAAAACTACTCCGCTGGTTTCAACATTATCATAATGTGTGTGTGTTTTTTTTGTAATATAATTGTAAAAATATTTCACAATTTTCTGTTTTGCTTTACGTTGGATCAAATAAATGCAGGCTTGGTGAACAGAAGAGACTTATTTAAAAAATATTAACAAGCTAAACTTTTGACTGGTAGTGGATACTATAGGCAACTTTAATTTTTCTCAAATTTCTAGCTTTTAAATGGCTTAGAAATCTATAACTGCTGGATAATAACAAATAATAATGATTTGTTTATTTACTACAAAAATTTTTTTATCACATAATAAGGCAGAATATGTCAATTGGTATGCATTGTTCATCCTTTATTTATCACCTGCTGGAGATTACTTGAAAAACCATATATTGTTGCAATCGTATGTATGTCTTAGTGTTTGCAAAAGTTTCTGGGCTTTTTTTCTGTGTTAAAACCGTTTTCATACAGCGATAGCTGGACGCTTTTGCCCATATTTGGATCTTCCTGAAATGACTTTCTGCGCGAGAGCACGCTCCGGCTTCGAGAATGAATGAAACCCACAATGCAGGAGTGTTTGCGCTCTGTGATGTCCATCTCGCTGTTTTCTGGGTCCGAATTAAATATCAAATCATATGCAGACTATCCTGTTTCTTTGAGTTTAAATCTATATTTATTCACACCAGCTCTTGAAAACCTCAATGAGAAAAACTTGACCGAAAAAGTGCGGGGGATTAATTTCCATGATATTAAAAGTGTGTGGGGGAGGGGGGCGTCCCCGGCGTCCCCCGCATAATCTACGCCCCTGATATGTTGTGCAGCTAGATGTAATTTAGCATTAATGTAGCCTGTCTTATCAAGTGTCTGCTACAAAATTTTTTATAGTGCTTATGCATTGCAAATTTTTTGCGTTTTTCTGATGAATATATTCTATTGCACAAATGTACCTGAACCATTACAACCCATATTCACAACCCCTCAGTTGTGTTGGCTTGTACTATAAGAGGAGGAGAGATGTAAAGAGAAATAGTGGTGAAGCTTCTGCTATATCTTATGTTGACTGTTGCTATGGACGCGGAACGGACTATTTTTTTTAGCGGAAGCAATAGAATCGTTTTTATAATCAATAAACTCATTTTTAAATCAATATTTTGTGCAATGTAATAAGCGGGATCACGTATTGCGAGGCAGTTGTTATAGTGAATAACAACCCGTTCAGGCTGATTTTTCACCAGCAATGACTGCAAACTCACCTGTTGGCCGCTCATCGTGTTCAAATCGTCCCTCACGCTAGCGTTTCTTCTAATTACATGACAGTTTACTAGCATGTGTGTGGATCTGAAGGCATTTGCGTGTGGATAAGCAAGGCGAAAAATTAGTGCCAAAAGTCACGTGACAGTTTTTCGTACTTGTAGAAATTTGTTTTGTACTTGAAGCTTTTTCTTTTAATTGAAGGATTTTTTTTTTTGTACTTGAAAGATTTTAGTTTGTACTTGGAGGATATTTTTTGTCATTGAAGAAATACGTTTCTTTGTATATGTTAAACATACTTTATTTGTTTGATAGCTACGTTTTTTATTTGCAGAACAAAATGCATTAGTTTGTGAGTGATGTTTTGGATTTGCAAACCACACTGAGTGTGAAGTTTGTGAATCGTTGGGTGTAAGTAAAACACGTTTTGTGTGTGTGTGAGGTTTTGGCATGATTCTCACTCTATAGAAATCTGTCCTTTTTGCAGTGTTTCACTCATCAAATGTACAGAACAGACATCTGGAAAGAAAACCGAAGCCATACACCTTATTAGAAGTCAGTGTATCATCAGAATGAACAGCTTCATTTAAGACACTGTGGTGGAATTTTTTTTTTCATTTTAATAAAGGTTTTAGACAAAATCTTTTAAATATTTATTTTCTTGCAAGAAAAGGTGACAGTCGTACAGTCATCCAAGTTGACTGCAGAGTCAGACCAAAAAGGAAAACCCCAACTTAACATTTATAACTTCATCAAATGCAGATGCTTTGATCTCATCCACTCATAATTCCTATTCAACATATATGTCCACTTGAGGTGTTCAACTATGTCCTGCAGATGAGTTTCTAAAAATCTAATGCAAATAATTTTTTAAGTAGCCAGGGTATCTAAGAAACTAAAATAACATTTTTGTATCACAAGGGTCTAGCACACATACAAAAATAGATTTCCTGTTATCACTCAGCTCATCACAAACTCAAGCACATTGCAGCAAACTAAAGCACTCAGAAACAATCTATGATCACTCTTTAGTAGAGTGAAGAAAATAAAATTGATATTTCAGATATAAATAAATTTTATTCCACAGAGACACATCCCAAAGATGAAACGTAAGAGGTGCAGCTCTCCTTTAAACTGATTCTCAGAAAGGAAAACCAAAAAGAACAAATGGGAAAGGTTTCATCCACAAAGGAAAACACAAGAAATAGTTTTTCCTTCTTTTTGTCTTTTTTGTGTGTGGTATATAGTGGTATATATTTATTTATATAACACAATATTTACTTTTGGCCCATCATATTAAAAAGTGGGCACCTCCGTTTTATACAAATCTGTTAGCCAGTAAACAAGCTACAAAACAACAAACAATGTGATGCTATAATACCACATACATATTACACAACACTTGAAAAGAAGTCCGTTATGTTTGACACAATGCTTCAGTCAATGTGTTTCCCACTTGCAAACTTTGGTTTCCTTTAGTCAGTGACACATGATTTATGATACATGAAGTCTCATTGCCAGAAAACCATGTGACTGTTTCAGTATCACGATTCACGAAGCGCTAAAACCAACACAGCTTGATCTTATGATTATGAGTTAGTTTCCCACTCCAGTTAGTTGAGTATTATTAAAGCTCATCATTTAGCATGCAGTTCCTAATTTTCAAGTTAAAATAATCAACTAGTCTACTTTTATAGTTTTTTTTTTTTTTCTTTATAATTCATTCAACTGAAGCCCTTGATTCTTGCCTAACTGTATAAGATTACTTTATTAATACTATTTAGTGAATAACATTGTGTTTAAAGGGACAATAAGTAACTTTTTAGGTATTTTATTATCTAAAATCAATATTTTTATTCATAAATATGCCCTCAATGGTGTACAAATACCTATGCCAATGTTTAAACTAATCCTTGTAAATGAAGAATTTATTATCTTTATATACATGGGACGGGTAGGTTGACGGAGGCTTCCATGTAGTTCCGCCATCTTGCAAAACTATAATAGCAGAGAGGGACAAAAAGTACTAAGCCAACGCGTTTCCACAGCGCGTTTTCGGTCAGAGCCAGAAACGCAGGTGCAGAGCAGTGAGAGGCGCTTGAAACTGCACCGGCAAGTTTAAAAGTCTGGATTGCATTCTTGTTATGGACCATACATATGCCGCGCCACAGGAGAAGAAAACATCGTCGCCAAAACAGTCAAAAATAGAACGTAAAAGGAAACGTGACCGTAGATTACAGAAAACAAGAGTTAATGTCGGGGAAGCTTTTTCTAGGTGGAAAGAGCTAATGCTGGATAAAGATTTCAAAAGAGACGGTGAAGTGGCCAGTTTTCTTCTCGACAGGTAAGTCAGTGTTACAATCTATATTACAATATTTTTTTTTATATCTAACAATGCACATAATTCAGAAAATATAACGAATAAAGAAGACATAACTACTAATTACAATATTTCATGTTTTCCACAGTCAGTAATTCATACTGTAACATTCGTTTGTTAGTTGTCATGTTGCAGTTTGTTTGAAATAACACACCTGTTCACCTGAAGGAAAACTCGACGAAGTGCTATTAGAAGACATCCTGTCAAAGCTTTTTGGTACATATCGCCTACCATAGATGCAACGCGCATTTGAAAAAGCGAGGCGCTGGAGAGCAAACTTAGTTTGAATGCAAAATACAATTTCACCACTAGATGGGAGTAATTCCTACTCACTGTCCCTTTAATGCACAAGCACTAGCCTGGTAATACCAAACTCTGCTACTTCGCTTTGCTTTCTGTCTGGAAGGGCATAATTGACAAGCGTTTACTTTCTCGTGGCGGGCGTTTGTCTGAAGTTTAAAATCATTGGTGTACCTGTAAGCCAATCACCTAACGTTTGGTTATGACGTGTTTTATTAGCCGCCTCAGCCTCCTCGAGTTTGTATATAGTTGTGTCTTTAATTTGTTTAATAATTATTACACAAATAGTATTTTAAAATTACATTTCACAATTATTTATTTTACTCTATAATTTACTATTAATTTATTCTTAATTTTTGTCTATTCTGTATTACTCCACCCTTGATATTACATATTCTTGTAATTATTAATCTATTGTTGTTCAGTTATTTATTATGGCATTATTCATATTATACATATAATTTGTGCTATTATAAATCTATTATATCACGTATGTACCGTTGTTCTCCCTTTTCATATTATTCACTTTACTTCAAGTTGTACTACATGTACTTTTTAATATAACATATCAATTGTACTATATTCTCACTGTGCACTGTATCAGTGCATAATATTAAAATTTTCACTGGATCCATAAAGGCTTATCAGTTATATTTGTTATTGTGAGTTTATCTATAGGCTATAGAGTGCTATCAAAATAAAAATCATACTACCAGTGTGTCAGTTTTTGTCACGTTGTCTAGTCTCTGTTTCCCTGGGTGTCCACTAGTGGGCTCACTTGCCCTTAGACACTTCACCGTGCACTAGAATTCCTCTAGTCTTTTTTTTTTTTTTTTTTTTTTTTAATCACATTTGTTTTATTATTTCTTCTTTAGCATACATTACATAAAATGTATCAACAATACATCCAAAGTCAACAGAACTAATGGAAGAAAAGGAAAGATACAAAAAAAGAAAAAAAAGAGAAAGAAAAAAGAAACAAAAATACAACAAATCAAGTATTAATCATTGTACATGAAAGATCCCATCATATCTCCTCAAAAAATAAACACATTTTTTGTTATTAATTAGTCTTAGTGATTTAATTAAATATTCTACTTAACATAAGAATTCTATAAAATTAGTTTTTTTCTTAAGAATTCTTTGTTTGTGAAAATAGAACTTTGCAACAAGGATAAGAAAGTTAACAGATGATTCTAAAGATTTGTTTGGGTTTTCAAAAAAAAACAAACAACATCCTTAATGAGTAAATTACAATTCATTTTAACTTTAGAAAAACAGTAAACACTCAAATCTTTCCAGAAAAGTGATGAAACATTGCATGAGAAAAATAAATGGCAACTGTCTTCACTCTCTTTTTTACAGAAGGTACATATATCAGCTTCATCACAGAATTTAGACACAAATGCATTGCAAGGGTATATATTATGCAGAATTTTAAAGTGCACTTCTTTCACTTTATTCGGTATGCAGTACTTATATGGTAATAACCATGTTTTCCTCCAATTAATATTAGCTATTTTAGAACCCCAAAAAAACTTCCCTTTTGGAGAAATTGAGGTTTGAGATTGAGAAAGTTGACGAATAAATGTATTATTACATTCTTTACTTAAAAGCGAAACTCCTCCCAAACATAACTGTGAGAGTTGTTTTGTGCATGACTCATAGGAAAGGGAAGCTTTCATTAGACACATTAAACCAGCAGGAATCGCCTTTATAACAGAGTTAAATTCTTTAAACGGAATGGGACATTGATGGATATAAAAGCATTCATAAGATAACAAATCACCATTAGAGTTTAAAAGATCAGCAACAAAAATTTTTTTTTTATCAAACCATTTATCAAAAAAAAATAGATCTGTTCCTAATTTTAATATCCATATTATTCCATAATATGCCTTTGTGGGGGGAAGAGTTGTGGTTGTAAACCAGTTTCCAGGCTAACAATGCTTGTTGATGAAATCTAGCCAATTTAATAGGTAGCCTAATTTACCAGTAGAGTAGTTGCATTTCATCAAAAAAGAGAGGCTACCAAGCCTCTTAAATATATTAATAGGAATAAAATACCACAAAGAATCTGACCCAGGCAAACATCTTTTCATCCAATTAATTTTAAATGTATTGTTAGTATCATCAAAATTCAAGACTTCAAGACCCCCATCACTCCTTTTGTTTGTTAAACATATTTCTTCAATTTGTGAGATTTATTGCTCCAAATAAAATCAACGAAAATCTTATCTATATTTTTGGAAGTGTGATTATCTACAGCTAAAGACAGGGAAGGGTACACAAATCTGAATAATCCTTCTGTTTTGGATAAGAAAACTCTGCCTAAAATTGATAAATCTCTTTGGAGCCAATTATTAAAAATATATTTTGTTTTCATTAGCCTTTGAGAAAAATTCAGAAATTGTCTACTAATTAAATTTTTTGTTATATGAATTCCCAAATATTTAAGTTCATTTTTAAAGGTATATTTTCAATTTCATTTTCTACAGTATCAAATAAGCAAATAATTTCACATTTATTTAAATTAAGTTTGAGCCCAGAAGTGTTAGAGAAATCATTGATTATAGTTAAGACTGGAGAAACTTGCTGTTTATCCTTCAAGAATAAAGTAGTATCATCTGCTAATTGTGAAATTCGAATCTCTCTGTTAAAGATATTAGGGCCAGTAAAGATATTATTGTGCAAAATTTCTATGGATAATATTTCTACAACAAATAGAAATAAAAAAAGGACTTAAAGGGCAACCTTGACGTATTCCTCGAAGAATAGGAAAACCTTGGTGATGTACGTGAATTTAAAATTATACAGCTATCTATTTCTTTGTACAACATTTGAACAATATTTATGAACTCTGAAGGAAATCCAAAGGTCTCTAAAGAGTTAATAAGGAACTGGTGTTTTACAGTGTCAAAGGCCTTATAAAAATCGAGGAATAAGATAATAGCATCAGACTTGATTTCATCTCTATAATCAATAAGATCCAAAACAAATCAAGTATTACAACTAATATGACGACCTTTCATAAATCCAGTCTGTGTTTCATTAATAATGTGAGGTAAATGTTGTTTTAATCTCTTGGCGAATATGGAAGCAATTAATTTATAATCAAAATTAAGAAGAGTGAAAGGGCGCCAGTTATCGTCTTTGTCTGGTTTGGGGATGAGAGATATTACCCCTTGTTTCATAGTAGGAGTCACTGTACCATTGTTTATAAATTCTTGAAGCATTAAGAAAAAAGGTTGTTCTAAAAAATCCCGAAAATGTATGAAGAATTCTAAAGTTAGGCCATCAGAGCCAGGTGATTTTCCCTTTTTCATTGATTTCATTGCATCTCTAATTTCATTTAATGAAACAGGAGCCTCACAGGATAACTTAAATTCATCACTTATTTGAGGTATATAGTTCTTAATCTGTTGCAGGTATGACTTACTTCGGTTTGCCTGTAACTCAGGGGAGTACAGGTTCCTATAAAAGTTTGTAACAAAATTCTCAATTTCTTCAGGGTGTTTAGAAATTGAATTGTTAATCTGTAATGCAGAGATGCTTTTCTTTTTAAAATTCCTTTTTTCAAGTGAAAAGAAGAAGCTCGTATTTTTCTCTCCTTCCTCAATCCATTTTGCTCTGGATCTAACAAAGGCACCTTTAACTATTTCTAAATATATATGGTCTAATTCCAATTGCAAAGTTTTTAACTGGTTAATTTCTATAACAGAGAGATTCTCTTTTTTGATTAAGGTATTCATTTTAATTAGCAAGTCAGTTTCCTTATCAGCATTAACCATTTTTAAAGTTTTAGATCTTTTAATTGCTAATAATCTTGCTTTATATTTAAAATATTCCCATTTAGCACCATGAGACTCAAATTCATCATTTGAAAAAATTCCTTCAACTAATTCCTTGATTTCAACATTAAAATTTTTGTTTTTTAGCAGATTATTATTCAATTTCCAGTAGCCACGGACAGTACTTTCCCTGTGTTTAGTCTGCAAAATTATCTTAATTACTAAATGGTCAGAAAAAGGAGCATATTGGTGACTGACATCAGACACATATTGCAGTAACTGTTGAGAAATAAAAAAAAAAGCATATTCTAGATTTAGAGGACAACAAGTTATTGCTCCAAGTATATTCCTTTAAATCAGGATGATAATAGAGCCGTGCGTCTGCAATTTGAAAATAATCACACAAAGTACAGATAATAGTATTAGTGAGGCCCATTTTAGGAGGAAATCTATCAGCTGAATTATCCAATACATCATTAAAATCTCCAGCAATAATAATAAAGGCTTGTTGATATTTATTTTTCAAAGCTTCAATATTCTTCTGTAATAAGAGAATAAGAGACTTGTTGGCAGATCTTAAGTTGTGGCCATATATATTACATATTATAAAAGTAGCATTATCAAGTTTAATGACAATAATAACCCATCTTCCTTCCATCTAAATCAACGATTCAATAATGTCTCCTTTAAATTTGTTAATCAAAGTGAGAACTCCTGCGGAATGGTTAGATCCGTGACTAAAGTAGGCCTTGTCACCCCACTGTGATTTCCAAAAACGAACATCACTCTCACAGGAATGAGTTTCTTGTAACAGTATTAAGTCAGCATTGGTTCTTCTACAGTATAAGAATAAGGCTTTTCTTTTAGTGAGATCTCTCAAGCCACGAGTGTTTAATGAAATAATACTTAAAGAGTTAAACTCAAAGTCTTGCATTTGCATAAAAAAACAGAAAACAAAATAGAAAAAACAACAGGAAAGAGTAATTTGAATAACAACACTAACAAGAACAAGAAGGTTTTAAAGCTTACCGCTGTAAAACTGCGTTGACAAAGAGGTAGTTGAAGCTAACACATACCCTCTAACTTAGGCAAAGTGCAACCGTATGGGAGGGCATAACTTACTTCTTATGAAGGAACCACAACAGAGTATTAAACTTACACGTTGCTCCGTTTAACGGGCTGCAATTAGAGGCTGTTTGTCTATGCACAGTCCAGGAGTCATGTTCGACCGCAGATGCTCCATTAAGGTAATCATTTAAGGGAAATTACTAAAATAAAAATAAATAAAAAATTGTCTTAACACAAAAATTTCTGCATTGACATTTGGGAAATAAGCCAAAAAAACATAACCATACATGGTAGACTTAAAAACAGCTACGGCTGTACTAAGCGATAGTATATGCTTATATAAACACCAGAAGTTCATGGGGCACTAACTTTGTTTTGAGATAAATGCCTTTTATTCACGATGTCTTGGATAAGTAGGCTACTTCATTACCCAGAATCGTGAACAATCACACAATCCCACAGTGATGCATCTGATTGGTGGAGCTCGTGTAACCGTCTGGTTAAACCCCGCGAAGACTGAAGATCATTAATAAAAAAATAAAATAAAATAAAAAACTGTGTTGCGTTTTTGTACGGTAGAGTTATCAGTGCAGTCATGATCTCCATGGCTGCCATGAGAAAATTAACTGGAGGAAACTGGAGGATTCCCCATCGTCTTCTCGTCTTCAGAGTTCCTTTCCTGTTCCCTCCTTTGTTTATTTGTTTTGTTTATTTTTTGGACTGTCTGTTTGGCTTGACCTCTGCTTGTTTGACCAAGAATTGGATTACCCTGTCTTGATTAATACATACCAGCCATTGGATCTCTACTCTCTCCTGTGTCTCTCTGGTGCGCGAATCGTCACAGTTTTTGATTTGTATTTACTGGTTGTATTCAATTTTCTCAATGATGGTAAATTATTAGTGTTTAATATGTATTATATAAATTTTCCCCATTATTCCAAAGGGAATGAACGGTGTTCTGACCTGAGAAACAAGAAAAAAATAAAATAAAGAAAAATGTTGGGGTTGAACACAGAGAAAGAAATAAACTACAACATTTCATTTAAAGTACATATTACATTGCATGCATATGTCTCAGTTATACTACATTAAGATTAGAATTGTAAACCGAAAAAAAATCAAGTGAGACAAGTTTGAGCTTTCACAATTTTAATTGAAGTTCACAAAATTAATAATTTTCCAAAGTTTATTGTCAAATGGAGTTTGAAAGGCTGCGCGTTCGATTTTCCACATACACAGAGCTGCTTCAGCAGGCAAAAACGCACACAATCATTAAAATGTGAAATTAAAATGTGCAGTTATGGTGAGTTACCTCGTAAACACAGTCTTAAACCAGTCCAAAATTATTGTGGATCAGGTTTGAAAGAGATAGCGCTGCTTTTAAAGTGAAGCCTGATAAAGTCTGTCATTGATGTAAATCAAAGAACAAAAAAAGAAAAGAAAAATCACTCCACTGCTCTATAGTCGCTAATTAACTTTTGTAGTTTGAATAAAGATTAATTTATATTCATTTTATAGTTTATACATAAAAAATGTAGTTTATGTGAAGACTGTTTTTAAGTTCACTTAGATTTAGAGTTGTCATTTTTCAGAGCCTATTAAGTGTTAAAAAATAATGGCTTTCAGTTATACTGTAATGTTGAAAGGCTATAATTATTGGCTAAAATTGAGAGAAAATGAATGTAAGAGATATCAGTAACATTACTGGTATACTGATACTGGCCTTCATTAACATTAGGCTACTTGGAAAAAAGATAACATTAAACCGTATTTATAATATACCGTCTTTGTTATTTGCTCATTCATTTGGAGGTTCAATGTGAAATTATGATAACATAAATATATTAATATGCAATTAATCACAATTAATTGTATAAAAAATGTGTGATTGATTAGTTATTTTTTTAATAGATTTATAGCACTAAGGTTAACTTTTCAAATATGTTATTCTTGGTATAATATTTGTTTAATTTACAGATGAATATGCCTTTAAGTTTAATAAAGCCTAATAAATGCCTAATAAATACAACCTGTCCTCCAACCAATACCCTCGTATAGGTTGTTTGTCCAAATCTCTGAAATACGACCCATCAGAGCGTATACTAGAATTGCGCCCCTATGGGAAAAAGGTCGTTTTCATATTAATGTTTTGTACTCTTTTATTTGCACTCTGATTTGCGTTTCGTGTAGCTCAGTTGGTACATTATTGCGTTATATACCTTGATTTGTAATCATGCAATCATGGGTTCGATCCAAGGGAACGGACATGAACGAAAATGTATCTGCTCAATAAATCATAATTTAGCATGATTTCTGTGAGGGTTAGGTTTAGGGGTGGGGTTAGGTGTGTTCATTCGAACAAATAAGCCACCTAGTAAAATATGTAAGAAATACTGTGAGATCGGTGTAAAAAGCCCACACATTGCACTTTAATAAATGTGCGTTTTGATTGGTAATGACATTATACGTCATTTCATGATGACAGACCCAATGCGATACTGCCATTATTTTTTGCCTTAACCTTAAAACATAAATATAGGTCGAAATAAGGTGCTTGCACAAACCTATATGGTCGTTTTTTGTTGGAGGACAGGCTCAATAGAAATATATGGAACTATGTATTTTTACTAAACAATCTTAATATTGGATTCATTTTCTGGCATTCATCAATAATAAAAGATAATGTCTTCATCCTCAGGGTCGTCATCATTAGTGTCTTCTGTCTCAATGTTGTCTATTGTGAACCGTCTTGTGAGAGAGTCCCTGAAAAAGCTGACTTTCACTTTCTGATCACAGGCTGATGATGATCTGGATGTGTCCATCATGACTGCAGTGCACCCATTCATGGCTTTACTGCGCTTCATCCTTCAAAGAGATTGAACATCAATTATTAAACCATTAATGGAGCAATAGGTGATAATAAAACTAGAAATAAAAAATGGTTAAGTAGTATTATAGAACAGACCCTGTGATAATTATCCTGCAATCTGTATCCATCTGAGAGCTCTGCAGAATCCTCTCTACCTCCTCCAACAACAAGCCACCACTTTCTATGCAGTCAAATCTGAAAAATTTACATTTCAATAACATTCTTTCAATTTTTTATTAAATTCTAAATAACACAAAAAGTGCATTCAAGGACAAACAGCAATTTCTTTTAAACATCCTGATACCTGATCTCCTGAAGACTGGGACAGACTTCAGTTAAGAACAGACACTTCTTCATCCAGTTCTCCGTTAGACTGCTGATCTTGAGTCTGACCTTCTGCAGACCAGAAACGGAGAGCAAAGTGGACATCAAATCGCCCACAAGCTCTTCATGCTCTTCACATCTAGATTATGGGAATAATAATTAAACTTGAGGAATATATACAGTGCATATTTTAAGTGTTTAACTAGAAGCAAACAATTAATTTTCAGGTAAATAATGAAATGGCCGAATCCTTACCCATCTTCTAAACCTTTAAGGATGTCAAGAGTTTCAAAGAGTTCCTGTCCGTCCAGTTTAGATATCTCTGAACATGGCGATATGAATGAAATGAATGATGGAGATGTTTCAATCATGCTATCACTGGCCAACTGAATGTCGACTGTCAAGCTTGAAATAAAAGACAACTAGATAAGTCCCAAGTTAATTTTTCTATGGTTATATTAGAAATCTTTGTCATTTCTTTACAACCAGTACCGTCAGGGATAAACTTACGTGGAGTCTGTGTTTCTGGTGATGTTGAGAGAGGAACACACACTGAGCTCACTGTGTGTATTACTGTACTCCACCTGCAAACTGACAGGTTGATATTTAAAAAATGTACTTAAATGTACTTTGCTATCTGATCATTGCCTGCTTTAAGTTGATCTTCCAGTATAAGAGAATAAAATGATGATGACGACGATGATGATGTTGTTATGTTAAAATATAATGAATATATACCAGATGTTATGGAGACTGGGAGCTGTGTGACACATGGAGAAGATCTTCACAGCCAAGTTCTCGGTCAGTCTTTCGGTGGTCAGTCGCACCTCGTTCACAGCAGACATCGAGTGCAGGGACAACAGCAGAGCATCCACACTCTCCTCAAATGTAGGACTTCTGTTATTGCATGGAAAATGATTAACAAAATTATTATTTAACATTCAGTTTCATGGTAAATACCAAAATATCCAGTGATTCTTTTTACATTATAGAGATCCCTTTGCATTGGATATATGCTTTTAGAAAGTTTTTCCAGTCACTGCTAGTTTTTTCTGAGTTTTCAGACAGGATGAGCTCTATCTCTGAGAACAGCGACTTTGTCCTGGGACTGGAGCTGGTGCACTTCAAAGACACCCTGAAATACAAACAGAAATTGAGCTGGCCAGCAAAACCATACACAAAGATTCATAAAACAGTGAAATAAAATGTTCCTATTTGCTACACAAATGTTTTTTGATTACTGTAAGCAATGTACTGCCTTCTGGACCACTCCTAACTGATCTTATTTGTTCTAAATAGACTCATCTCATAAAATAACATTCTGTTGAACAGTTTATGTTACCTGCATTGCCCTGATAATCTCCTCCACATCCTGATATCTGAGCAGACAACACGCTCCACGCTGTCCAGTTCATAAGAATCACTCTGGCTGAAAAACACATAGCCTCTAATAAGTTTCTCAGCAGACAGTATGGTGTTGTAAGGGAAGTAATGATTTGAACAGTAGATGATTCTCACTTGATTTCATCGCTGCAGTCACTGAGAGGAGGGGATATGCCATCTTCATCACTGTCATCTGATATCTCTCCTGCAGACCGAGCCCTGTGTTTAAATTTTTTTGTAAATGTATGTTCATACTCGAAAACTACAAATCCATTAGGCATGTTTGTTAATGACCGGTTATTAATTAAAAGTTATATTATGGTGTATTTTGTTACACATTAATAATTGTATTGCTTAATAACATCACTAGATGAAGCTGGATGACGAGTAATGAGATTGAGTTAGTTCTTCAGCTCTCTCTCTCTCTCTCTCTCTCTCTTTAACTTTCTCTCTGTATGCTCTAATTAAAATGTGTTCTTTAATAAAGCTTTAGTTAGTCTTCATTGATACAGCTCATCTAGAAAACAGGTATCACTACTGCCTTACCAGAAGAATTCATTCCTGCAGTCCTTCTTGATGTTAGCCTTACTTATCTCAGGCCGCTTGACTGTCACAAAACTAAGTCACAAAAATAATAATATGAGATTTTGCCATCATGAAATTAAATTCACAAATGGTTCATTGTGCATATACTATTCACTGAGAGGCTGCAAACACCCAGTTATGTGTACTGTGTAAATAAAAGTAAAGTAAATTCTCACTTTAATGTAGTCAGACTGGTGTTTGTCTGAATGAGGTCCAGGACTCTGGATGCTCCATCCACAGTCATGAATCTGAAGAAAAGATCCAATTCTTTAAGACCAGAGACCGAGTGCAGGACAGAGATCAGCTCACTCACACTCTCATCATATTCTAAAGAACTGTAAAAAAACAACAACAAAAAAACACAGAAACAGATTTTTTTAAATAATTTTGAACTAAAACATTGCCTATTTATCGGTCATTCTCACCATTTAACAATCAGATATAAAAACACTCTCTTTGGTGAAAACATTGACTTACAACTCAGTCAGGTCTTTTAGCTGGTTGTAGGCCTGAAAGAATCTCCTCCAGTCAGCATTTGCATTCTCAGAGTCATCTGTTAAAGTGATGCTTATGCAGGGAAGCACTTTGTGCTCTGGAGGTTTAAACAGGTTGATATCAGAGAAGTCATCTATATATTTCAGATGATTACAGCCAACAGAGAGCCTGCAAAACAACAGAGGACAACCGCTACTAAAAACATTAAAAGTAAGAGAAGAGTTTAAGAAATTGTATTTTCTCTGAATTTCCAGACTTGTCAGAAAGCTAGTGATTGTAGGGTATCAGCAAATCAAACATTCGATCAAGGCCATGATTGAAACACGAAAAGCTGAATTCCAAAGAAAGGCCCAAAGACAGCGGGACGTTCGTAAATCAGTTTCTAGCACCAGCCAGTCTGAAGCAAGCCTAAGTAACCAACTCTTTAACAGAACAGCCTTCAACATTAACGCAAAAGAACACATTGATCACAACAACTCAGGATGGAGATAATCAATTTTGAGGCAAGTAATCAAGATTGATGGTCAAAAAAATGCACAGCATGACCATCACATGTAAATCCATGATAGCAATCATGATCACAAGCTCTTTGGATTGACTTCCCCCACCTATGTATTGGCATAGAAACATTGCAACACACCGACTTATAATTGGCAAAGGCACCATTTGAGTCCAAAAATCCACTTTAAACACTCAAATTTTTATTTTAGTCATCACTTTTTTTTTTTTTTTTTTAGCTTTTCAGTCATGCTTTTTTTTTGTCATAGCTTTTAGCTTTGATTTTTTTCACTCTTTGTGTGTGCTCTGGCTTACACGCCAGCTGCTCCTCCAAAACCATGAGGAGAAATGCCACCTAGTCTGAACTTCCAGCCAATCAGCAACCTCTGGAAACCCCTTTCGGCAACCAGACAATGAAGGGAACCCCTAACAAACAGGCAACGCAAGTACCTCCAGATTCTAGCTGAACTGGTGAATTTAATAAACTTTTAACCTAATAAGTGATTGATGGTTGATCATGTTTATACAATTTCACATATTCCTATAAATTTGGGATTTCACATTTTCATTCTCTTATACTCATTCTTTTCTTACTTTCTCTCTTCCTGCATCGTATATGAATGTGTGAGTGCATGAATGTTTACTAATATTTATATGTTAATTTGAATAAACATTTATGTAACCTATTCCAGTTTAATATTTTATCTGGTCTTCCAGATACAACTTTCAGTGTTGTACTATAAAATGTCCATGTAACTGTACTTATTCATCATCATGAAAATGAGAATGATGCCATAGAACATTTCGGATGGAAATATATGCTTGCTTTACTGAAGATATGTGCCACAATATACAAAGTAGTACTACAACCACTATACTAACAGCACTACCTTTGTGACTGTGATGATCTTGCTGCATAATGACAATAACATAAGATTAGTGATAATGGAAAAGCACAGTAATATGGACATTTTTATAGTACAACACTTAAGTTGTATCTGGAAGACCAGATAAAATATTAAATTGGAATAGGCTTAATAAATGTTTATTCAAAATATATTAATATTAGTAAAAATTCACTTGGAAGTCACGGCTTGTTCATGTTGTGGGTCAAAGACAGAGAAACTGCACACGCAAGGCAGGAGGAGAATTACCAAGACATTCACTAAGCCAAACGTAATGTCAAATACAAAGTCAATATCCAAACCTCATGGTTATCCCAAAGCCAGCCAAAAGTAAAGAAAAGATTACAGGTTTGTCTCTATGGGGATATAGCGAGGTCAATAGCATAGGTCAGGACGTTAGTACGCAATTATTAAAAAATTATTCAGTAAAATAAGATGAAAATCACCACAGTGGTACCTTGGGAGATGTGGTGGAGTTTACAGAAAACAATTTTATTAAAATGTTTAATGAATTTTCAAATATGAATAAATAGTGAAAAAGATAGCATGTTTCATGATTTTGGCATGCAATTATTTAAGAATAGTACAGTAAAATTATATGTAAATGACCACAGAGTTTCATTTACACAGAGTTTCCAAATTTGACTATGAGTGAAAAAGATAAACATTTTTCATGATTTTGGCATGCAATTATTAAAGAATGATACAGTAAAATGATATGAAAATGACCACAGTGGTACTTGGAGACATGTACAAAAAGAGTCTGGTGGAGTTTGCAGAAAACAGTTTGATTTTTTAATTAATTTTCAAAATTTGACTATAGAGTGAAACTTTTACTATTTTTCATGATTTCGGCATGCAATTATTAAAGAATGATATAGTAAAATAATATGAAAATCACCACAGTGGTAAGTATGGACATGTAGAACAAGAGTGTAGTGGAGATTTCAGACAATAATTTTGTAAGATTTTCTTTATTTTGGCATGCAATTATTTAATAATAAACAGTGAAATGGCATGAAAACAGTTTATTTTAATCATTTTTTATATTTTTCCCCCTCACTTTATGTTGATTTTCTCTGCAAAAACAGAATACACCGTACAATAGCAGGTATAGATTGAATGATAAAATGTACTTATAACACTTAAAACATGATTTAAAAAAAATAAAAAAAATCTATGGATCCAACTTATATAGAATAATGTTAACTGTAAGAAGAAAGGCAGTTGTAGAAAACATAATCCAAATGATGCATTAATTTAGCATCATTCCTCATAAAAAAGGAAAAAGTATAATTTGAACTCAAAAATACGTAAATATAAAAAGAATAATTATAGTAAAATAAATGGTGAAAACATAAATAGAAGGACGTGAATATAAATATGAATACGAATATAAATATATATGACAACCGAATGAGGATTTACTAAATAAGAAGACTGTAGCGTCTTGTACAGCTTGCTCCGTAATCTACCACGCACCGCTGAGAAGATGCGCAATAACCTTGAAGCGCAGATAGTGTGACCGCAGTGCTTTACCTTTGAACTAGCAAAATCTAACAGGGTAGGACAAATCGACAGAACACCAGACTGCGCTGATGTCTTTTCCCAGATATAGCCTAGTTGTCCATTAATTATTTTGATCATTTGTATTAAGCCGCAAACAGGAGGTGATAGCGAGATTGGGAGCGAGCGCAGATGCGGGGATGGTGCAAACTGCAAACTGTATTCATCATAAAATTCTTTTTTTTTTATTATATACGTAGATGTACCCTATGCAAACTGTGTATGGGGACCGGCGGTACTATCTTACCTCACTCCATCATCTCTCATTATACCCAGACTCTCCACATCACTAACAAGAGACATACTGGTTTTCAATCTACCAAAAGAGAATTTATATAGTTTAGTTTTTAGTACAGAAAGCATATACATCCATTTCCATACAAATGCATTGCGACAGTACCATGGTATATATCATGGTACTGTCGCAATGCATTTGTATGGAAATGGATACAAATAATAATATAATATGGTATTTGCATCATTGTACATCTTTGAACATTTTGTTATTCTTACTGCAAGTGAAGTAAGCTAGAACAAGACAGAAAGAGGGCGAACAGACCAGCCGCCCAGCTCTCAATCAGGTTGTTTAGCCAAACTTTTACTTCCTTCAGACCGGGAACAGAGTGAAGGAATAGCAGCAGAGAATCCATATGCTCATCCAAATCTGGGCATCTAGCGAAAAGAATCCATGTATTAGAAGAATTATTAGATTCTCCCCTGGCCACTGTACCAAATCATGCATTCTTGTATTCATCACCCTGTTTGAAGTAAACTGATATCGATGCTATTGGAAATTATGACTTAATGTTATACATTTTTAACTTTGAAACAATACTATAACTGAAGTCAGTTTAATTCATTAAACTCACTGTTCTGTCAACTGAATGAGTTGGTAAAGCCTTTTGAAAAGAACCTCCCAACTGGCACTAGATCCTTTAAGAGGAGGGAAACTGAGAATGAGCTTCACCAGTGCCGGTTTGTCCAGTCGATGTGGATGTACCGACTCTCCATTGCTACCAGATCTGGAAAAATTCATATTCAATAAAGTAAATGTACACACATTAGGATTTAAAATGGTTATGAATTTACATTTCTTTGTCTTTGAATTTAAAATAAATAATTAAAAAGAACATAGGATATTTTATGCATGTGTTCTAACGCTATATCGATAAGCCCATCTGTCCATTGCAAGAATCAATGATGGATTTTTCTCTTCACTGTCGTGCATCTTGAACCTGCAATAGATTTTACCAAACAGTTAGTTAACACAACCACCAAAAAATTAAGTCAAAGGAAAAGAAACAATGACTTACTCTTCAAATGGCTTTCTAGAGGACCGAAAATGTTGAACAAACCCTTTTCCTCATCACTAATCATGAGATTGCTCAAATGAAACCTAAAAGATCAAAATGTGTTACAAAACAAATAATAGTCTGATTTAGTGAACTTAATTTAAATAGTAAATTTTACAGCCAAAGAAATTAACATGTAAATCAGCTGTACATTTCAGTTTTTTATGGCTCAGTGGTAGAGCATTGCTTAAGCAGCGCCAAAATGTTGTGGTTCAAGTTCCCATGGAACACACATACTGTACACACAAATGTATAGTCTGAATGCACTGTAAGTCTCTCTGGATAAAAGCATCTGCTAAATGCCTAAGTGAAAAAACTGCTGACTACTCTTGTCTAACTCAGGTTCGGATTCATAGAACGGCTACAGGGTGTCCGGTCAGAACATTAGGTCTCACACCAGGAATGTACTTTCAGGGTGATTTATTGTGCAAAGATGCGTGTGATTGATTAGTTGCACGCACACATATATCCACACAATCCTTAAACGGGCCACTTCTAACTAATTTAACTATGAAACATTGACTATGAACACATCTACACATCCAGCCTCTATACTGTCTTGGTTTCTCACTCCGTGGAAAGATTTGGAACAGTCCAAATCACGAACACAGGCGGGAGGGTTCGGAAGAGTTCACTTTTCAAGGGGTGGCCTTTCTTACAGCCGCCTTACTATATATTGGAATGTCATTCAGTCAAAGGAGATTATCTTGGTCACTGGCCTTAGGTAAGTTCTGATTGGCAATTCCAGTGCAGGCCAAGTGTTGATTCTGAGCTTTCTTGGTGGCCTTCGCTGAGCCAGAGGATGCTACTCTTTTTATGTCTCTCCAGATGTATCTAGGCAGAGGTTTATCTTGTGGCAAGAGGCATACCTGATGGAACATACCGCGGATGTCACTACTGATGGCAACAGAGTGCTCCCGGAAATGCAGAAGGACTGCCAGGAGAGATGGACCAAGTGTTGGACCAGGTAACAGTAGCTCGTTCAGGTTGTGCCCTTGATATGTTCTTACTGCTGGCTGGCCCACCAGGGGGCCCCAGTCGGACTGGTTCTATGGGTGTGAGGAGGTGAGGGCAATCAGAGCCAATGAGAATAACAGATGTACCATGTCAAGTTGTTGTAGAGGTAACCCTGCAAGATGCTTAAATTTCTGTTGCAGGACACTAAATGGGTTATGTTCTGCCAGACGAGTTGCTTTTGGCTGTGAAGGCATTACGGATTCTTTGTAAGCTTTGCTGGGGTTAACAGTTTGGGACACAGTGAAAGTCACTGCCGCCCCGTCAATGATCTGGGTATCCTGTCTCACTGTACGAAGTACAAGGTCCTCTGGCTCCCCCACAAGTCTTAATTTCTGCACTGCATCATGCAGAATGATGGTCCGCTCTGATCCATCATCTAATATGGCGTAAGCCTCCATTGCCACATTGCCATTCTTGATCAGAACCTTGGTCACTTTGAGAAGTACTTTAATTCCGGAGGTTGGTCGGTCAACATATAAAACTGCACTGGAAGGAGCTGCACTTGACTGAGATGGCTTGACCTGGTCATTGACATCATGTAGTTCCATAAGGTGCTTCTTGTTGCAGGTTGGGCAGAAAGTCTTTAGTGTGCAGTTAGCTGCTTGATGTCCACGACCACAACGCCAGCATCGGTTCTTTGTCTTTATCCAGTCTATCTTCAGGTCTTTGCTAAGAAGCTTGAAGTTGTCACAGCCATTCAGATAGTGTTTATTATTGGCCACAGTATGGACAATAAGCTCTCACCTTCTCTTCTCTGACTGAAACTGGTTTAGACGTGGCTGACGACATTGATGTGGAATGTGACTTGTCGGTACCAAGTAGAATGGTAGTTGGTCTGCGAAGTTGCTTAGACTCTCTTCTCACCTCTCTGCCACGCACTGAAGATTCCTGCCTTGTATAACAAGTGTACTGGCTATTGTCTTCCTGTACTTGAAGCTCATATTCCAACCA
>NC_039244.1:24047943-24083263 GCF_003368295.1 Carassius auratus | reverse complement strand
CTTTTCGGAACAGGCTATCGGCCGTGTTCTGGATCTCCAGAGGGAGAGGGGTGGAGTTTTGTTGCCAGGTGACACTCCTACCACCTCCCCCCGAAGAAGGTGAAGGTGAACTCCTCCATTCCAGAGGGCAGGATTCATGTGACCTGCTACAACAGCGATGGAACACCAGTTGGTATGTCAACTGTGTAGCTGTTGTAATTATACTAGGGACCAATAATGACCATATTGGTAATTTTCTCACTCTGTGTAGAGGTGCAGTGTGATGTGCGCTGGGTGTCCCTGTCCAGCGGTAGCTCCCTGGTCTGTCTGTGGCTGAGTGGGAGTCATCTCCTGCTCCACCACCAGGAGGCTCTACAGAGCACCATGTCTCCCACAGTGAGAGACTGGAGCTCCAGAACAGGAAGCCTTTGCTTTTGCCTTTCTGAGGTGAGCTGCCTGAATACTTTAAAACTGAAGCTTTTTTAAAGGGATAGTCCAACCAAAAATGTTATTCTTTCAAAATATCTTCTATTGCGTTTCTTCAAGAAGAAAGTAAGTTGTACAGATTTGGAACCCTCATGAGTGAGGAGGGGTAAATTACATCATTTAAATTTTTGGGTGACCTAATAACTTTAGTATCTTCATTTAAGATCCTTTCTTCCTCATTTAGGCAGTTCGTCAATGCCTTGCGCTCCTGTGTGGACCTGGAGCAGTCCGGAGCATGTGAGGGTCAGTTTGAAGAAGACTACCATCCACTGCGCTCCATTGGAAAGGGAGCCTTTGGCTTTGTCTGGCTTGCTGCAAGACGGATAGATGGACAGGAAGTAAGTGACGCTTTCTGCACTCACTGCTAATTCATACAATCATATTCATCCGGTTTGCGAGATAATAAGTGGACAACAGTGACGTCAGTTGTTCAAACCTTTGCTCAGGGTTCTTAAGAGATGATATTTACACTCTGAGTCCGTGTCATTGCCGTAGTGTGTATTCAGTCTTTATGACAATTATATGAGCTGGTGAAGAGATGTTGAATTTATTATCACTTCAATTTCAGGTGGTTGTGAAGTTCATTAGGAAAAGTGGCAGTGGTGAGTGAATGCTGGGTGGATGATCCTGATCTGGGTCGGGTCAGTCAAGAAGTGGCCATTCTGGCTCGCCTGCAACACCCCCAATGTTGTGAAGGTACGCTGAGAGAATGGCTTCAGTTCATATGAAATATTTACAATATTCTGTTGCCAAAAGTAAACGATGCAAAACAGCCTCCTAAAAAAAAAAAAGTATTTGGCCATTAGGTTCCTTAAATGCAATGTTGTTGTTGAATGTCTATTTCAATCTGTTCACATGCTTTAAAACCTTGCTGTGAAGTTTAGACTGCAAAGAATCAGTGGTTAAAATTCATTTTTTCACTGTACTACAACCAGTACAACCCAAATCTGTGTTGCTGTAATTTTTGGATGACTTTTCCAATCTCGGGGAGTTTTGATACACAGGATTCACAAAATTTTTGCTCTTGAAAGATGGCTCAGTACCCAGTTTAGCTGGCTCTACTGAATCACATACTGTATGTATGATAAATAATAGATGTTTAGGTTATCTAACGACCGTTCAAAATGCAGAACTACGGCATAGGGCCGAGTCGTTTCTGAAACTCACTGTACGAGGTAGACCAATCACAACAAACTTCCATCTGACCAATCACAGCAGAGTAGGCTCACAGAAAGGAGAGGTTTAGAGAGACTGAACCTTAGAACTGCTTTAAACGAAATGTTTGAGAGAGGTTGAATATTAAATGCATATTTAGTGTTTATTTATTTTTATTGTATGTGTATAAATTATTGTAGGATACTCCCAAACAATATTAGGAACTTTAAAAATTATTTTTCATTTAAAAATATGATAAAACAAATTTCACAATATGACTATTTTTACTATATTTTTGATCAAATAGCTTAATCAAGCAGACTTGGCAAGGATAAGAGAATTAAAAAAAAATGACCCCAAACATTTGAACAATATATTTATAGATCTAATATTCATATTATACATGTTCTGGATTATTGTCAGGTTTTATATTGAACATTGCCAAATGCTAGTATGGTCTGTTCACTCTTTGTGTTTATGAGTGCATTTCTTTTTTGCTGCAGGTGCTGGAGGTGTTTGAGAATGAGGGATTCTTCCAAATGGTCATGGAGAAGCATGGGGATGGGCTAGACCTGTTTGAGTTTATCGACATGCCAGCCAGACTGGATGAGCCTCTAGCCAGCTACATCTTCAGACAGGTGAGGAACAGGCTGTGAGAACTGATGCATATAGAAGTTGTAATTAGATGATTTCTTTCTGATGTGTATCTGTATGTGTCTGTGTGTAGTTGGTAGCCGCAGTGAGTTATCTGCGTAGCAAAAGCGTGCTCCACAGGGACATAAAGGATGAAAATATCATCATAAACTCTAAATTCCACATCCGGCTGATCGACTTTGGCTCTGCTGCCCTGCTGGAACCCGGAAAGCTCTTCTATACCTTCTGTGGTACTCTGGAGTACTGCTCACCAGAGGTGCTTCTGGGAAACCCGTACGTACTGAAGCATCACACAGACATCTCCATTCTACCTCTGTGTGTCTGAGCTTGATGAGGACAGAAAACAGGAGAAGATCAGGCGATTAAAAGTTCCTCTTTAATTGCTGGTCCCCATTGACTTGAATAGTATTTTTAACTTTTTTATAATACTATGGAAGTCAATAGGGACCAGCAATTGAAGGTGAACTATCCCTTTATATATTCATGTCTATATAATAAGCAGCACATTAATAACTGTATGTCTGAGATCACCACAAAGCCCTTGAACATTCAAATGCACGATTCATCAGAGCAGGTCTTTCTTTATTTACCCTTAATAAAAATGTAGTGACAAGTTAACAATTATTATTCACTCAGGTTTCATTAATCCTGTCTGGATTTTAAAATAGGTTAGAATACCCTTTTTAACTGGGAAACATGCAACATCACTGGTAAAAAAAAAAAGAAAAGTTTTTTTTATGTTGACTTAAAGCCTGTGGAGGTGAATGTCAGATTAATGCAAGAATAATGTTGAAAGCATTATGCTTGTATATACAGGCAAAATATGAGATTTGTTTTTGTGTGTATGTAGATACAAGGGTCCAGAGCTGGAGATGTGGTCTCTAGGAGTGTTCTTATACACCTTACTCTTCAGTGAAAACCCGTTTGGCTGTGTGGAGGAAACCCTGCAGGCCCGACTCAACCCTCCATGCCCGATCTCTACAGGTTTGAAGCTCTGCTTCATCACAGCTGTGAACACTAACTAGAGACACAGGTTTCTGTAGGTCTTAAAAAGTCTAAATTCTCACCTCCAACACATGAAGGCATTAAAAAGTTCTTAAATTGGAGCTGAAACCATTAAATTCACAGACATGCCATGTAAATGTTGCATGCCCTGCAATCAATCAAGATGCACTTACTTGAGATGCAAAATGAAGGTATAAAGGTATTGTTTTCTGATAAATTGAGCAAAATTTAGTTTATGCTTAAGAGGTCCCTCAGTGAGGCTTGAAGACTTGATTCCCTTTACATTATCCAAGCCCGTTGGCAGAAATTTGTTCTCGTTTGAATCATAACACTTCTTTTTGAATAATTTCCCAGAAAAATAAGACATGTAATGTTGAACATTGCTTATTTTAAAATAAAACCTGCAAAAACACTGTTTATTAGTATTCAACCTGTTGCTGTGTGCTTGTTTTAGAGTTGTATGCACTGTTGGCTGGTCTTTTGCACCCAGTGGTTGATGAAAGAATGACTCTAGAGGATCTCTTGGAGTCGCAGTGGATTCAGCAACCCATAAATCTAGCAGAGTACTCGTGGGGAGAGGTCTTTCCCTCTAGCGAAGGTAAAACTATTGGGTTTAGATTATTTCATATTTTGGCCATTTATGCCTTCGTCCTCCGAAAAGATTATAACACCTTTTAATAAAAAGAAAAAAAAGCTCTGTATCATTTATCTCATGATTTTCTCTCAGTATCCACAGAACATGTTGAGTCCAACTCATGTGTGAACCGGGCAGATATCCTCTACCTGGACCTCGAAAACAATCTGAGCACTTCAGAGGACACCCCTTTAGTAGATGAAGATGAAGATGAGGAACAGAGGAGAACAATGGCGGCACTGCAATCCGAGCTGCTGAAATATCTCACTGATGTGTGAGGAGCTGTTGTGAAAGAAATACTAATGTGTTCTGCTCAACCATGAGCACTAATGCACAATGTCTGCAGAACTCTCACTCCACCTGCCACTGTCCTCCTTGATGATACCAGTCCGTCCAAAAGAGCAAAAGGAAAGTATAACTGGGAATGGAAGCCATCTGTGTTGCTAAGAAACAGCTTTATCTCTGTGCTCGGTGAAGGAATAGGAGTGTATTTATGAATGTTGTTTTTCACCTTTCATGGAGTTTTTAAAACCTTGTATTCTGAGATGTAGAAAATTCTTGCTGTTTGTTGTAATGTTGTGGTGTTGAGCACAAGAATTGTCCTGTTAAAACATGATGAAACATGCGCTAGACCTTGATGAGGTTTGTTTTATTATTAGGCCTTCAGAGCTTGAAAAGAATTTTAGGTTGATTTTTAACATTTTAAATTATGAATATTTTTAATATTTTTAACTTTTAAAAGTTTATCCTATGAATAAATTATTGGCATGATTTCAGTGTACTTTGGTTGTCGGTTACTCTGAATTGTTTTTATTTTTTCAACTTATTCTCAGGCTTTGTAAAGCTTCAATCAGGTGTTAATGTCAGTTGATTTCTTCAATAAAATTATTAGCAGTTTATATTCACTTTCGTCTCGTCTTCTGTTCAAACCTCCGGAACTTTTGAGGTCTGATTTGTTTTAGTGCGGGTGTATTTGACGCTACACAGATATGGGTACACATATATGCAGAAAACAGGTCAAGCCAAGTCACCTTTAATTATATAGCGCTTTAAACAAAAAAGATTGAGTGAACTGGTTCTGGCTTTTCTGAAGGACATCACTGGACCCTTACTGGACCCCCTGCAGTTTGCTTACCGAGCAAACAGGTCCGTGGATGATGCAATCAACATGGGATTGCACTTCATCCTGCAACATCTGGACAAACAGGGACTTATGTGAGGATCCTATTTGTGTCTTTAGTTCGGCTTTCAACACCATCATCCCAACAGCCCTTCAGACCAAACTGACCCAGCTCTCTGTTCCTAGCTCTATCTGTCAGTGGATCACCAGCTTTCTGACAGATAGGCAACAGTTAGTGAGACTGGGGAAATTCACATCAAACAGCTGCTCCACCAACACTGGTGCCCCTCAGGGATGTGTTCTCTCCCCTCTGCTCTTCTCCCTGTACACCAACGACTGCACCTCTAAAGACCCCTCTGTCAAGCTCCTAAAGTTTGCAGACGACACTATAGTCATTGGCCTCATCCAGGACGGTGATGAGTCTGCTTACAGACAAGAGGTTGAGCAGCTGGCTTTCTGGTGCAGTCTTAACAACCTGGAGCTGAACACGCTCAAAACTGTGGAGATGATCGTGGACTTTAGGAGAAACCCCCCTGCACTTTCCCCACTCACTATCATGAACAGCACTGTGACTGCAGTGGTGTCATTCAGATTCCTGGGAACCACCATCTCTCAGGACCTGAAGTGGGACAATCACATTGACTCCATTGTGAAAAAGGCCCAGCAAAGGTTGTACTCCCTTCGCCAGCTGAGGAAGTTTAACATGCCACAGGAGCTGCTGAAACAGTTCTACTCAGCCGTCAATGAGTCTGTCCTGTGTACTTCAATAACTGTCTGGTTTGGTTCAGCAACAAAATCAGACATCAAAAGACTACAGAGAACTGTTCGGACTGCTGAAAGGATAATTGGTGCTCCCCTGCCCACCCTTCAAGAACTGTATACATCCAGAGTGAGGAAAAGGGCTCAGAAAATCACTCTGGATCCCTCACATCCAAGTCACCCCATCTTTGAACTTTTGCCATCTGGCCGGCGCCTCAGAGCCGCAAATACCAGAACAGCAAGGCATAAGAACAGTTTCTTCCCCCAGGCAATCTACTTCATGAACAGTTAAATGTTCCCTACCTATGCTCATAAACGTGCAATATCCTTATATTTATTTGTTAACCCTCCATCCTAGAACATTCCTGCATCTCACTCAATCCTATTCCATTATCATGTATAGCACAATTGTTTATACACTTATTTATTTACCAATTTGTAAATCTCCCTTTCTTTTTTTTCTTTTTTGTCTGTGTTGTTGTTGTCTCTGTGTCCTGGAAGCTTATGTCACTAAAACAAATTCCTTGTATGCGTAAGCATACTTGGCAATAAAGCTCTTTCTGACTCTGATTCTTTCTGATTCTGAAAGCAACTGAAGAACATCAATTAGGAAAACAGTTTGTGAATAATGCAAAATGACAGTTAAAGGCAGTTCATTATTGAACTCAGTGCTGGTGGGAACCAGAGTCTAACATTCAATTGTGATGAATCGCATAAAAAAAAATCAAATGAATAAATAATAGCTTATTTAATATTATAATAGGATATGTGACTGCTTGTCGATATGAATCTCCTAAAACAAATTCTTTATCTGTTATGTAATTATACATTCCTTTTTGTTTGTTTGAACAAATCGAAGCAATCAAACCAACAAAATAGCAACAATGTAAATCCTGTGACAAGTCCTCATTAGCAAGTTTTTTTATTATAATAAATCAAAAGTAGGAAGAAAATAAATATATGGAGCTAGTGTTAAAGGGTCCATATATATATATATATATATATATATATATATATAGTTTTTTGTAATTATGAAATAGATAAATTAATATATTAAGATTAGAGAATACTACTAGAGGTTCAAGGTTTTTTTTATCAGCAGGGCTTTTTTTTAAATTATAAATAAAAGAAAACAACTGGATAGAATAGAATATAAATAAAATAGATAGTGCTCATTTTAGGGGGTAAAGTTTAGATAGAAGATATGTGTCTAGCTGTTTCTTGAAGATGGCTTGGATTGGGTCAGGCAGCATAGTTCAAATTACAGGAGGTACTGGGGGGTACTATACCCCCCAAAGGGACAGAAATAGCAGTTGGGGGGGGGGGGGAATTATCTATGGCTTTTCATACCACTGCTATGCTAATGACACTCAACTCTACCTCTCATTCCATCCTGATGATCTGACGGTAGCTATTCGCATCTCAGCTTGTCTAACAGACATTTCTTGCTGGATGATGGACCATCACCTTCAACTCAACATTGCCAAGACAGAACTGCTTGTGCTTCCAGCAAACCCATCGTTTCGTCACAATATCACCATCAAGTTAGCACATCAACTATAACTCCTTCAAAAACAGCTAGAAGCCTTGGAGTTATGATTGATGATCAGCTGACTTTCTCAGACCACATTGCTAAAACTGTCAGATTTGCTTTATTCAACATCAAGAAGATCAGGCCCTCTCTTTCGGAACATGCTGCACAACTCCTTGTTCAAGCTCTTGTATTGTCCAGGCTGGACTATTGCAATGCCCTCTTGGCAGGTCTTCCAGCCAGTTCCATCAAACCTTTACAATTTATCCAGAACGCGGCAGCAAGATAAATTTTTAATGAGCCAAAAATAATACATGTCACACCTCTGTTTATCAATTTGCACTGGCTTCCAATAGCTGCTCGCATAAAATTCAAGGCATTGATATTTGCCTACAAATCTACATTTGGCTCTGCACCCATTTACCTAAATTTGTCACTTCAGATTTATGTGCCCTGTAGAAGCTTGCGTTCTGCAAGTGAACGTCGCTTGATTGTGCCATCCCAACGAAGCACAAAATCACTTTTACGGACTTTAAATGAAATGAGTCCTTAGCCATCTTCAACAATCGTCTTGAAATCCATCTATTCCATCTTTATTTGACCCTCTAACTCTAACACTCACTATTCTATTCGATTCTATTCTTAAAAAAAATCTAACTACCTTTCTAATCTTTTTGTATTCTATTTTATTTTCATGTATTATGCATTTTTGTGTATGTTGTGTGTGTGTGTGTGTGTGTAAAGACCTCTAACACTAGCTTGCTCTATTCTTTTTCTATTCTGTTTTATTTTTATTTATTATATTATTTAAAAGCCCATGTTACGTGTACTGTGTTAACATAACCGAGACTTATACATCATTGCTCTTTTTGTTATTTTTGATTGCTTCCACTGTCCTCATTTGTAAGTTGCTTTGGATAAAAGCGGCTGCTAAATATGTAAATGTAAGAGTTTTGTGGACCAGAAATAGCTTTGGAACTGTGTATCATGCTGTAATGATTTGTTTATTTAGTAGAGATGGGCTTCTTCCTCATTACAGCAAACAAATTATAAGCAAATTATTAACATGCATTTGTCTTGTTAAAAACCGACTAGCCTTTGAAGTTGATGTTTGATGGTTTTAATTTTAAAAGAAATCACGATTGACAATATTGTTTTGCCATCACAGGAATCAATGCAATTTTAAAATATATTAAAATAGCTAACAGTTCTTTTTAATGGTAATAATATTTCACCATATGACTGTTTTAATATATTGCTGATGAAATAAATGCAGCCTCGGTGAATATGAGAGTATTTTTTTCAAAAGCTTATTAAAATATCTAGCCAACCCCAAATTTCTGAACAGTGGCGTAAATGTATATCAAATTATTGAATTATTTTTGAAAATATGAACCTTATATAAAGAAATATTTTTTCCACCTAATTATTAAATATAAGATAAACATAGTTTAATTCAACTGAAATGTATTTAGGTAATACAATTTATAATAAATATTGTTACAAAGCCGATTTACAGAAAATAATGCAACACAATCTATAGGTAAGGGAAAACCACAATTTTGAACATATGTACATTGTAAGTAAGGAGAGAAGATAAAATTAAAATTAGGGCTGTCAAATTGATTAATCACATCCAAAATAAAAGTTTGTTTTGACATGATATGTGTACTGTGTATGTATTTATATATAAATACACACACATACAAATATATATATATATATATATATATATATTTGTGTATGTTTCCTTCCCCCACGTGCTCCATGTTTTGTTTATTTCCATATTTGGTCTTCCTGTTCCTGTCCTGATTATGTTATCATTTATTCCAGTAATTCCACGCTCTGTTACATTGTCCCAAGGTGTGTCTCATTAGTTTGAATTTATTTAAAGTGTTCTGCCCCTGGTTTTCCGTCCGGTATTGTTCGTCTCATCCCAGTGCTATGTGTGCTTTGCTGCTGTTCAATTCAATAAAGTTACAGTGCACAGCATACTATTAATGAGTGCACCTCCTACCTCCACTTCTCACTGTACTCCTCCTCTCGCAACACCAGAATGTGTTGGATGCTTTTGGATCCGAAATGACATACTTGACCTCTAGAAACCACAGTATGGGCATTGGAAGAAGTTAAATGAGTTTATTTTGCTTTGGCTACAGTGGTGACTACAAGCATTCATGTCACTTCTGCAGGCTGTGTCATACTCTGTAAGATAAAGTGTCACTCTTTTCATAGCTTTTGCCGGCTCTGAGACACATGCATGCTATTTCTCCTGATCTTTTTCTAGCAAAAATTCCCTCATCACTAAATGAAAACTTATAGTGAAATTTTGAGTATTTCAGGAGCCTTTTCACAAGTCCATTGTTTTTGAATGTCAGTGTTACTTCTGCTATACTTTCACACTTAAAACTAAAATGTGGTATTCCTCTTGTACCATTGTCCTCTTTATCATAAGAAATAACTCACTTGGCAGTTCTCTCTCAAGTGTTTCCACTGCTCCCAGCATTAAGTGTGAGTATGATTCAGTGAGCTATATAACACTTTGGTAACACTTGAGAATAGGTAACACTTGTTAAATATTAACTACAACATTTCTCTCAATAAATTCTTAATTTGCTGCTTATTAATAGTTAGTAAGGTAGTTGTTAGGTTTAAGTATTGGGTAAGATTATAGATGTAGAATAACTTTTAATGTGAGTAAAACTGTGGGAATGTACTTTTCCATTAAGAGAGTTGACGAGGGTTGTCTGGATATTTTCGTCAAAGTAGAAGTAATATTGTTTAGCATTTCAAATATTTGGGTATTTGATCGTGGAAAATATAATTTATATTTTAAAAAAACTACTAAACTACTAAAAAAGGTTTCTAGAAGTGCTGTTATTGTATGTATTGTATTTCTGTAATGGAGAATTTTAAGTTTGTAAAAACATCCAGGAACTGCAGATGCAAATTAGCTCTGTAGCTAACTCTGGCACAACACTTCAATTGTTTGTAAGTTGCTTTGGATAAAAGCGTCTGCTAAATGACTAAATGTAATGTTAAATATATGAATTAATCTAAACTAAACTAAATCTGTCCACAGGTAGTCTGCAAAGTATGATCAGTCGCTACTCCAAAGTCATGCTTCTGCCAGTCAAGAGGGTAAACATGGTATCCCGACTGCTAAGAGAGAAATGGCTCTTCACTGCTGGAGTACAAATTCCAGGTAGGGCTGCTACTTTTCACTAAAGGTTATCCTGGCTCTAATGTATGGAAGCCCATTCCCACCACAGTTCACTGTTGTGTGGGCCATTTTGGATCAATGAAGATGCCATTTAAAGGACAGTCAGTGTTTTACAGTAGTTTCAAACAGCTTGTTTTCTCCCCACAGTATGCATATTTTCTAATGGGTGTGCGGCAGCCAGAGATGGTAAAGGCAAAGCTGTTCAGGACCTCTCTGAGCTGTGATGTCGTCATTGATTTCTGGAGCGGAGGGGACTGTACCAGACACCAGACAAAAAGGGCCAAACTCTCATCCTTAACCCTCCGCTCAAAGACATCCTCTGTGTCTCTGAGGAAACCTACCTGGAGCAGATCACCATGGCGGATGCAGAGGAGTTCCATGTTTTTCTCAAGCTGATGGTAAGAGAGCAAGAGGAAGCAGAGAGGGAGAATGAATACAGCAGTGATGAGGAGTTAGGGGAGGATAAAGATGATGATGACGGACTGCACAGGAGAAAGCGTCACTGGTACACTGGTTACAAGAAGGACAGAAAATTAGGCCTTTTGTATTAAATATTCAAAAGGAATAAAAACTATTTCATTCAGCAAAATTACCTGTTTTTTCGAGCTATATAATGGCAGCATTTCATGTTCTGCATAAGTATGACATATGCAAACTACTAGCATACTGTTTACAGGCTGGTGGTCATGACAACATTTTTGTATATTATTTGTTTATTTAATCCTGCATCTCATTTATTGCTTTATAAGCTTTTACCTCCGGATATGAGGTGAATAGTAGTGTCGAGGAACATTGAGGTGATAATAGTGTTTGTTTATCTGAATGGCCTGTTATGGGGAGGGTCAGCATAATTTACACCAAATACTGAGTAACCATGCAAAGCTGAAGAGTGTTAGTGTCGTGCGATCGTTTACGGATCTGTGCGCATCAGTGGAACGCCTGGTCTCTGATAACAAGGATAGAGTCGGGCGGTATTGATCTGGGGCAACATTAGTCTAATGGAGGCCAGGATGCAAGCAGGAGTTACTGCATATGTGGATGTGTGGAACAGGTACGCAAGTCATTTTAACACAATTAATCGATTGGTCTTCAATGCGTTCATATTTTATTCTAACTCTTTGAACTGTTTGTCGAAGAAACAGGGCTGAAACTTACAATAATGTTTTTTTCAGTTGGAACTACGTACCATGTCATAATGATTTGTGTATTTATTAGAGATAACATTATATTACCAGTAAACAAACAAGCACATTATTTGCATTGATTGATCCTGCTCACCAAATATCATGCTACTGGCATTTGTGGTAATAATTTTTTATGTTTGTAAATATATTAAGCTCAATCAAGTTCACTCAAAACTGTATTTTTTATATTTTATACTCATCACTATTTTTATTCTCTATTTGATGTTAAAAATTATATAAGTCAAATTGTTTATAAGGATGAAAAATGCTTTGTGAATGTTTGATAGTCCTAATAATACAAAAAATAAATAAATAAATAAATAAATTAGGAATGATCATGTTTGTTTAAGATTTATCCGTCATAATTTTTTGGAGAAATTGCAAACTGTAAAGCTTTGTTCTTTAAAGGGATAGTTCACCTACAATTTAAATTCTCTCCTCATTCACTCACAGAAAGAAAGAAATCATATAGGTTTCCAACGATGGATAAATAAATGATGACTTTTAAATTTTGGGGTAAACGTTCTTTTTAAAGTCCCTCAAAAATTGTTCTTCTTCCTTGACTTTTATTCAGAACATACTGAAGTGATAGTTACTTTACAAAAAAATCTCAGTCATGTCCCAATTGCTAGTTGCCAGAAAGGGCATTCTTAATCTATAGAGCAGTTAATTTGACAAAAAACTGTGTAGTGCAGGATGAGTTATTAATTTTTGTTGTCTTTCCAATTTGAAAATGTAAGTGTATTCTTTATATTTGAACCCTCATCCTAAGTTTACAGATCATATGTTGTATAAGTCTGTACTCATGTTTCTTCTGTTTTCTGTAGGTAGAGAAGCCGTATATGTGCTCCACTGTTCCAGTCTCAGCATACAGAGGAGCTATTGTTCTTCAGCCTAACGCTTTCTCTCATTAATGTGGAACTGAACTCCAAACATGAATCAGCCTTTCATTGTTAACATCTCTGAGAATTGGAACAACATAATGATGAGCAGACACATGAATCTGTTCCTCATCCCTACGGTTCTGCTAACCTCGGTCACGTTGCTGGTCAACCCCATTCTGTCCCTTTGCATTCTGTGTTTTCCTTCGCTACGTCAAGAGAACCGCTACCTACTCCTTGCTAACATACTCTTCACCGATATGCTCTTCCTCACCATAAACCTTACGATGGTCTCCTGTAACTCAATGGGCCTGCACATGCCCCACTGGTTGTGTAAGTTTATGATGGCGAGCATGGTAATGGCATATAGCACCTCTGTGCTCACTATCACACTGATGGTTGTCGACACGTATGTGGCGGTACGGTGGCCATTACGTTACAAAGAGATTTTCACACCATCTCGGGCCAGGAAGATAATCATGAGCTTGTGGGTGTTGGCCGCAGGGTGTCCCATCTCTTTGCTAGTGATGTTTGAGGTGGTGATGGACCATTACAAGCAGAGCCTTCCAGTGTGTTTAGTGTTGATAGCGGTGCTCTCATTGGAACAGAGGAAGGTTGGCGTTCATTCATTCTTAATCAGTGCTGTCAGCCTCTGCACTGTTCTTGTTGTGTACTGTTACATCCATCTCTACATCATCACCAAGACTTCTGGGATATGGCGCGGTCGGTACTCTCGTGCGCGTATGACACTTCTGGCACACACTCTGTTGCTCATGTTGTATTTTGTACCCCCGTTGGTCTTTGCGGTCGAGCTGGCTCTTTTAAAGCGAGATAACTCGGATGAGGTGGGAGTGTGGATTAACTTGGTGAACATGTGCGTGTTGATGTTGTTGCCACGCTGTTGCACACCTTACCTGTACATCCTGCGCTATCGCGAGATTTACAGGACTGTCCAGCGAGTGTTGTGGAAGAAGAGACCCCAAAGTCAGAGGAGTGCTGCCTAGAACTGGACTTGAAGCAGAGCAAGCCTGCAAAATAACTGTCTGGTTGCTCAGTCGTTGGAGGGTTCATTTGCAGAAGATGGAATTTAAAAGACTCCCGAGGCAGAAAGAGATCTTTAAAAGATACATTTTATATTTTAGTATGTTCAGTTAAAGCATTTTAATGTTTCAATTGTTTTTATATTTTCAAATCTAAACTGAAGACTGAATGTGCTATTATTCATCATAACAGAACTTTATAAAGTGCAACTGGGTGAATCTCAAAAAGAAAAGTCTAGGTTACTAAGACTTAATAAAAAAAAAAAAGATAAGATATTTAGGCTTGAATTTCTTTATGCAAATATTTTTTTTATTTTTGGATTTCCCCGGTAAAATACTGTATGTTGTTATTCATGACCACCAAATTTATTCAAACTCTTGTGTGCAAAGCAATGGTCGATGCTGTTTTGTTCTCTTGATAAAGTAAATAAATTTACATTTCAGGATTTTTACAAAATTGTCTCTTTCTCCAATTTCCCATTGTTTAAGTGTTCATTGTTTGACATCTGTGACACTTAGCGCTCTGAGTTAATCTGTCAGTCCAAAAATAACAGTGTAAATGTTATGCAATCATTCTGATTCTAGGAAGACGCATCAATATTTATGCCTTGGTGCAAAACTCCAGAGTGTCATTCTGATCCATTTAGCTGTGAAGTGATATTTACCTGTTTCTCATTTTCCATGGAAATCATCTTCAACTGTGTCTGTGACCAATCCACATTTGGAGTGGCCATGTGCTGTGCTGCTCTTCTTATTGGCCGTCTTAAGCCCCTTTCACACTGCACGTCGGACCCGGAACATTGCCGGGTCGCCTTCTGGGTGAAAGCAACCACGTCCCGGAATTGATTACCGAATTGAACCCGGGTCGGGGACCTAGTAACATTGCGGGGTTCGACCTGGTACGAGCGCTGTGTGAACAAAAGCCAGATCTAATGCCGCGTCGAAGTGATGACGCGTGTTATCGTGCGACTCTTTTACCGGCTGTTTTGAAGGAAGATCAACATTCGCGAAGAAAACATATGTGCAAACTGTAATGAAGCAGAGATCAGTTAGTTCCTCACTTTCTGCGCTGACGCCGAGATCGTTCGCTTCAGTGAAAGTATAACGTGCCTAGCGTTGTCGACTCGTACATTACACGTCACGCGCTGATGTCACGTGTCGTTACGGGATCTTCAAGGGTTGTGTGTGAAAGCACGCACATATACTGGGTCATCACTGGCAGTGTGAAAGTGCCAAATCTAGCGACCAGGGAACAATTGCAGGAACACTTTACCCCTGTATTTGCCGGAATGGCAGTGTGGAAGGGGCTTTATACAGCTCTGGTGTCCTGAGTATTACAGCAATGGTGCTGAATACCTGCTGTTAGCACCCTTTCACTGTGGCCTGTGTCACGGACCTACAGAGCACTTGGAGCCATCTGGGTAATCTGTCTTTTTCCCTGCAGCATCTATTAGCATGTTTTTGTGGTACCATGGTATGGCCCCCTTCACCCTCCACCTCTGCTCCCTTCCTTTGCTGATGGTTTTGACCATAAGCCACTTTCGCCAACTCCACGTCTCCATGCTTCTGACGGTCACGGGTATCATTTTCATCCTCCTTATGGTGTTGTCTGGTTACCTCATCCTCTACTTTTGTACCTGTAGTTCAGGCGTGTGGAAGGTCGAGACCTCATCCCTTACTAGAGGAACATTTATCATCCATTATCTCCACCTGTTCCTGGCTTTCTGCCCCCTGCTGGTTTTCGATGATTGAGTTGATGCTTTTCAACAAAAGTGAGACTATGGACCCCAAAGCAAACCTGTGGATGTCCCTGGTTGTGTGTAAGTTCTTACACATCCTGCCCAAAGCCTTAGCACCATACCTGTACAGGCTTCGCTATAGGGAACTGTGCAACGTGCTGTTCCAGTTCCTTCAGCTGAATAGGCCTACAGCTATCACACCTGTGATATAAATATGATTATTTGAACTTGTGAAAAACACAAAAAGTTGTTGCTGAACTCATCAACCAGTTGAAACTGCCAATTAAACCAGTTAAAATATTAAATTAGCTATCTGTAATGATGCTCAATGAGTGTTTTGTTCACAGGATTTTATGTCAGAATAATATGTGAGAATAATCAAAAATATACATTATGTTGTGGTTTTAATGGTATTTATTGCGTTTCATATGGTATTATGTATTTACTTATGGTATTTACTATGTATTTTGGTCACTAAAAACTCTTATTTCTAGCCTATCATAAAAAAAAAAAAAACACTAAAAGTCAGCTTTCGTATACTTTTTCAGTCAGAAGCAGATTTACTACTGTAAATATTAGAAATTACTATAAAGATTTTGATGTGTAACGTACAACTCTTTGAAAATCTTTAATTTAGTTACTATACTATATTGTTATAAACCAGGTTACTAAAAAATAACTGTAGCAACAATTGAATTTTGACTGAATGTAAACCACAGTAATTTTCTTAAGGGTGATAAACCGACCATATGTTCAAATGTTCATTATACACATTAACGTTATTTGAAAGATTCCTGGAAAAACTTACCACTGAAGTTTAAGTTAAAACATTGTGCTCCCTCTCCTCAGATGTGTACGTTACGTCTGATAAAAACGTTTACAAATGTCACGCTGTTGCAAATATTACGGTTCTAGTGGATACCTTATCCAAGAATATCTATAATTTACCATTATTATTGTACTGTGTGTAATATATTATTCCAACGTGCCTCGAATCTGTAAGTTGTGCCTGAAAATAATGCGCGCGAAATACCGACAGGGTTCGTTAAGGTTAAAATAACCACAAGATGGCGCTATTGGGGCCTTTTTAATAAGGATGATTTCTGGCGAGTTTTTATTATTATTATTATTATTATTTTTATTATTATTATTATTATTATTTTCTAGTTATGTGTCACGGTTCATCTTTGTTTCTTTTTTTTTTATTGTTTTGTTTGTAAATCAAGGCGGCTTTCTATACAGTTACATAAGGAAAAGAAACCAGCACCATATTTTTTGTTGTACTGTACAAAAACAAACTAAAAGCTACATTTGAGACATAAGGGATGTATTTTAATCGAAATGTTTTCTTCTTTTATTAACTAAATAAAATAAATAATAACGTCAAACAACATTATTGGCTTTAGGAGCTTGAAAATCTGTTCAAGTTTGCCGTGACGGCAATACAGCATAACACGAATAGTCTTCGTTCAAGCGGGGTTTTGTTTGCAAACAACAGCCAACCACATGGATATTCTCCCGCAAGGAATTCTGGGATACGGTGTTCTTTTTCTGCGCTGAAGGAGTGGTGTTTCGTCAACAGAACTACATTTCCCTTAAACGCCTTGCAGAACAGCTGACAAAACAGAAGCTTAAAGCCAGTGTGTGTATTCTTTGTGCCAGAACACGCAGGACGATACGGACGATAACAAAGAAAACTTCACAATGACAGCATAAGTGCTCACGCTTATGGATCTCTTTTTATAGAATCAAGAACATTTGTTTGTTCACATTTACTTTTAATGATCTTTAACCCTAGCTATTGTTTTTTTTATGTATTTTAGCAAGTTGGTCTCCTGGGGATAAGGTGAGAAAAATAATGCTGAACTTTTATCTGAACAACTTTAATGATTGAGATACGATTGATTGAGCTACACTGAATACATTTAATACATTCACATGTTAATGTCACGTTTGTTTATGGCGCATTAACAGCCTAGGATATGTCTAAATGTGATGTATATCACTTTTGACATTTTGACAGAATTGACTCTTTATGTTGTATTGAGTTCATTTTTTTAGGCAGCTCTACGTTTTGGGACTAAATGTTTATTAAGAAACTGCATGATAATATCTAGCCTACTGAGCACTGGTGCACCATCATAGACCATCTTGGACCAGTAACAAAACAGCTAGGATGGTTACTGGAACATAATGTTTGGATAAGCTTTCATGCAGCCTCAAACAAGTAAAGACCTCTTTAGACCAGCAAAAAACCAGCTGTCATCTTAAGCTGGATTTTTCAGCAGGCTATTTAGAACGATGGTCATTCTAAACACTTCTTTCTCTGTGGTTAAAAGCATTTTATGGAGTAGAAATCACACATAATTGATTTCATGTCTAGTATATGATGTCATCATCTCATGCTCTTAAAAGCATGTTTTGCTGTCAAACCATTTTAGCTGTTGAGGAAATATTGAGCAACCATCTATTTTCCTTTATTTCTACTTCAACAACAAAACAAACCTGAGTGACTTAAAAAAAGATTGCGCAAATTGTCCCTCTCTTTCGCTCACTCACTCATTTTATCTCTCAACAACACAGAATCTGTGTTCTGTTTATGTCAGTGCACTATTGCCTCAAGGAATAGATTTTTTTTGTTTGCTTGTATTTTACTGGTCACATCTTCATGCATTTCAGTGTGCTCTAGTAAAATTGTCAGATTTTTATGAAATGTAGTTTGCTTTTCAACCTAAGACACGATTGTATATATATATATATTTTTTGATAGAATGTGATGACACGCATAATACAATTATAATAACACTTAAGTTCACATTTTATCTTAATATAATTAATAGTTGTCCATTAATGCATATTGATTAATGATTTGCTTTTGGTAGGAAAAATCTAAATGGATTGTTTTGATAAAAACAATATATGAAAAAAAAAAATACCACTAATATAGTATTTCTTGATTGTAAATGCTGTTGTTCTACAGGTGTTGATGGTCGTTGACCATTTTCCTGCAGTTGTTGATAGTGATTGTTTGTTGGTGGAGGGCCAGATACAATCATGGTGCTCATTCTGGGTCGCCGTCTGAATCATGAGATCTCCAGTTGTGTGCCGGAATCACCGGCAATCAAGCGTAAAGTCTTTGAGGTGGACTCTAAGACCCTGAGCGATGTGTACAACTTCAGTTCCGGTTCTTCTCACTCTGAGAGCGTCCTTCAGGTCTTCAATGAGTTCCGCGACAGCCGCCTCTTCACGGACGTGATCATAAGCGTCCAGGGTCGCGAGTTCCCATGTCATCGCGCCGTGCTGTCGGCCTGCAGCAGTTACTTCCGTGCCATGTTCTGCAACGACCACAGAGAGAGCCATGAGATGCTTGTGGAGATCAACGGCATCCAGGCAGATGCTATGGACATGTTCCTGCAGTATGTTTATACCGGTCATGCCTGCATCACCACACACAACGTCCAGTTCCTGTTTGAGACCTCCAGCCTCTTCCAGATCAACACTCTGCGGGATGCTTGCGCAAAATTCCTGGAAGAGCAGTTGGACCCCTGCAACTGCCTCGGGATCCAGCGTTTCGCAGATGCCCACTCTTTAAAACAGCTGGCCAGTCGCTGCCGTGCTTTTGCCTTATTGAATTTTCCAGAGGTGGCTCAGCATGAGGAGTTTTTAGACCTCCACAAGGATGAGCTGGAGGAATACTTGGCCAGCGATGAGCTGTGCGTTGGCAGGGAGGAGGTGGTGTTCGAGGCAGTGATGCGTTGGGTCTACCATGGCGTGGAGTACCGCAGGCCCATGCTGAAAGATATGCTACAACATGTCCGACTGCCTCTCCTTCACCCAAACTATTTTGTACAGACGGTGAGTGGCACATTCAAATTCATTTGAACAGAAGCTTTTTTTGTGTGAAAAAAATCCAGAAATCTGCCAAAATTAATATAGTTGGTTTGTTTTTCTTAGAGTGTCCTTAAAGGGATAGTTCACCCAAAAATGAAAAATTATGTCATTAATGAGTCACCCTCATGTCGTTCCAAACCCCTAAGACCTCCGTTCATCTTCGGAACACATTTTAAGATATTTTAGATTTAGTCCGAGAGCTTTCTGTCCCTCCATTGAAAATGTATGTACGGTAAACTGTCCATGGTTAGAAAGGTAATAAAAACATCTTCAAAGTAGTCCAAGTGACATCAGAGGGCCACTTAGAATTTTTTGAAGCATCGAAAATAAATTTTTGTCTTTTGGACATTATTCAGCATTATCTTTTCTTCCATGTCTGTTGTGAGCGAGTTCAAAACACTGCAGTTTAGTGACATGTAACTGGATCTTTTTGAACCAGTTCACCAAATAGAACTGAATCGTTTGAAACGGTTCGCATCTCCAATACGCATTTATCCACAAATTACTTTTTTTTTTAATGTGGCTGACACTCCCTCTAAGTTAAAACAAACCAATATTCGGAGTAATTCATGTACTCAAACAGTACACTCACTGAACTGCTGTGAAGAGAGAACTGAAGATTAACACCGAGCCGAGCCAAATAACGAAAGAAAGATTGACTCGTTGAAAATGAACCCTACGTTGGATATGGCATGTTTCATAAATTACTGAACCAGATAAAGCATGGCCTTTGGATTTGGCTAGTTGTAGAGTGTTGCTGCGCTCCATTTATCTCAGGAGTTGCATGTCGGAGCTAGGAATGATGTCAGACCCAAATTGACCATGTTCCAGTACTCAAGTTGGAAAACCATCTTCTGTACGAGTTGATAAAAACACATTCAATAGAGTGATATTTTACAAAGATAATTCTGATGAATCATGTCCACTCATAGAGGTTGGATTGTACTGTGTGCACCACTGAGTTTGTGACACAGACAAACATAAGTGGTATCAAACAAAATTTTACTACTGTTTCATGTCTATTGATCCACTGAGCAGCCATATTGGATTCTGAAGTTGGGGTTGTTGTGGTTCATAAGAGTTTCTGAGTCGGAACTCTGAATTGAGGGGACATTCCAGTGAAAAGTTCCTACTGGGAACTCTGAATTTCAGACTTATGAGTACAAATGGAGTGCAGCATTTCTTTTCAATGATGATCGAACACACCTGAACCAGTTAATCAAGATTATGGGGTTCACTTGAAACCTATCGGCAGGTGTGTTGATGTTTGCCAAGTCAAAACTCTTTCCTTATTGTTGTAATGTAACGAGTTTATGAAAGTGACGTGTCATACAGCCAAGTGTGGTGACCCATACTCAGAATTCGTGCTCTGCATTTAATCCATCAAAAGTGCGCAAACACAGTTGGGGGTTCAGTGCCTTGCTCAAGGGCACCCAAGTTGTGGTATTGCCGGCCCGAGACTTGAACCCATAACCTTAGGGTTAGGAGTCATACTCTCTAACCACTAGGCCATAAATTCCCCAAATGCACGTTCCCTGACCGGGAATCGAACCCGGGCCATGGCATGGAATCCTAACCACTAGAGCACCAGGGATTTAAATATTTAAACTAGATATCTGGACTCTACAGGAAGCTAGATATAAGGGAGCCAGTCTAAGTTTAAGCATTAAGAATGTGATTATATTTTGCAGGTGGAAGGCGATAAACTGATCCAGAATGCTCCAGAATGTTACCAGTTGCTGCATGAAGCACGTCGCTATCACATACTTGGCAATGAGATGATGTCGCCACGAGCCAGACCCCGAAGGTACACAAATGTTTGTGAAAATTGGCTGATAAAATGATTTGCTCTTGAAGAACAAATCACATTTTACTCATGAAATAGTTTATTTCTTAAATTACATGCAGATCACAGATAAAGTGTAACTGGTCATCATTAAATACACCTCTATTTGTTAACATTTTGCTTTCACTTGATGCGAATGATAGCTCCGTTAGTGCAGCTGAAGAGAGTGCCATTACTTGTAAGGTACCCGATGTATGATTACCGGGAAGTCCAAAAAATGTGAAAAAACTTGCATTGTAAAACTAACACTAACAACCACTCGAAACACTTTAGTGACTGCAAAACAACATCCTGGGATTGTGGCAGTGACTTTTGTACGTGCAGGCACCACTCGTGTTTTCTTCAGAACAAATATTGTCCATTTCTACACACTCACTTGACTGATATCATGAGTGAAGTGATCATTTAGTAGTACTGTTTGTAGAAAGTATCGATTTAAAAGAAGGCTGAGAATTTGAAAACATGTCATTGTTTAGTGGCAGCATGTCCTGCTCTGGAGGCAGTGGTTATTTAGGGAAGTATTTTTAGGGTAGGATCTTTACAGGAGTCAGATGTGGGGAGGTCTAATCTGTACTTTGAGGCAGTATCTTGATATGAATTTTTTGTATTTAGAGTCACAATCCTAAAATTGGGTCTACATCTGTATTTAGAAGAGGTATCTGTGTTTAGAGTCAGTATCTTTTTTTTTTTTTTCTTGAAAATGTATGAGCTTGCTTTTGGACATTCCACTTTGCTTCTAACTGCAGTAAACAAGTGAGTGTTTATGTTATGTGGGCCTCTAACTCGTGACAGTGTCTTGGAAGAGGATTTATTCTCCAATGAATCATTGCAGAATCTCATTGTACCTTATCAGGAATGAAGCATAACCACTTTTTGATGATGTCACCACTTCAAAGCCCATGTTTATCTGATTTTATTATTTTTTTTGTCATCTGCAGGTCTACTGGTTTCTCTGAGGTCATTGTGGTGGTGGGAGGCTGTGAGCGAATGGGGAGTTTCAATCTGCCATACACAGAATGTTACGACCCTGTGACTGGAGACTGGACGTCTCTTGCTAAACACCCCGAGTACACCAAGTCTGAGTATGCAGTGTGCGCTCTCCGCAACGACATCATTGTGTCAGGTGAGACCCCCTTATTCCAATGTGACATGATTAATTGCAAGAATTTATTTTCTGTTTTTGAGTAGCCCCATCCACAGTAAAGCCTCATTGTTCCAAAGTCCTTTTCATAGCTGTATAAAAAGCATCCTTTATTTTCTAATTTTGTGATTGTTACATAATTCTGTATTTTTGTTTTAATATCAAATGATTTGAGGCTGGTAATGATAAAGTGTGGCTAGGACATGGTGATATTTTCTGTATTTTTTGTACTGGTGTATCCTGTACTTGTTCTCAGTGATTGATCAGAGAGAGCCTAGTTCTGTGGAACCTGAACACACACACACACACACACACACTCTCTCTCTCTCTCTCTCTCTCTCTCTCTCTTTTGAGCTGTGTTGTTGACTCAGGCATGTGGAACTTCCTATAAAAGTATATTCTCCCAGATTTAAACATTAGGGACGACTCTTGATGTCTGCCTGAAACATAAATGGCATCTAATTAAAATTTATAATATGCGAATTTAACCACAGTTTTTTTTTTTTTTTTTAGTTTTAACTGTTTTGTTTAATTTTACCCTAAAACATTTGAAGTGTCCTACTGACAAGACTATCACTGTGTTAAGTGTGAGGGAAAGGTGTGCTATAACCTTTCTAAGTGATCTGACTTATACCACCTCACAGGTTGAAAACTGTTCAAATAAATTAGTTTTGAAGACTGACCCAAACCATGTATGGGGACCAGAAAATCATAGATACTTGGGAAAGGGGCTCTTAAAAATTGTGCCAGTATGCAACCATCTCACATTTCTGTAGAAATTTTAAGCATTTACTTTTTAAATTCATAGTTCGGTTGAGCTTCATTGAACAAATTCTGTTGTTGTTTAGATGGGTTGGACTAATTACTTCAGGGTTGTGTTAGACGGGTTAAGGGCTTTTAGCAAATGCCTTGTTTGTGAGGACATTTCTGGAAGAGCTGTTTATGATTTGAGGAAAACACAACAGCTGCCTCTCGGATCAGCCAGTGTGTCAAGTTCTGTTCTCTCTGGCAAACTCTCGCGTTTGCTTGAGCTGAGTGCCCTGGACATTTTAATCCCTAACTGGCATGGGCAAGCTGCATCTTGGAGGACTATTTGCGGCAAGTGTTTCAGAATAGTTCCAGTAATGATCTGCAGATGTTGGTAAGGCTATATTGCATCACGACATGTCATCCAGGGTCACTGGCCACATATACAGGTCATGCATTGGAGGAGTTTCTGTAACTGAAATTGTATTCAAACAATTGTTTAAACAAGCTAGATGCCATAATGAGGAATTCTGAATTGTGTAATTCTTATTCTTCTCCTTCTAGAGCCATTGTTTAGCACATTGAAAACATAAAGCAGTATGGAGTGTGTTTTGTTTGTCCGATTTCCATGAATAGAGCTGTGTTTTCACTCATGTTCTCACGTGTCAGGTTTGCCCTTCTCTCCGTCTCTCATACTCATGAACACACTTCTTATTGCTGTTCTCGTGTGCACTTGCAGTTGGCCAGCCTCCAGCATCAGGTTCAGAGGTTTCTGTCTAAATCTATCCCTCTCTTGTCAAGTCATATTCTACAGGCGTGGTGGTTCAGCTGTCTTTGATAAACATATCTCTTGGATTTCTTTCAAGAATAACAAAAATCTTCACTTTTTATGCACCCAACCACTATTTTATGCACCCAACCAAATATTTTATTTTATAGAAATCAAAACAGGCAGGATTTTCTGATCCTTGCATACAAATGAAATCAAAGCATGTATAAGTAAAGTGACTTGAAATACACCATAGTGACTATTCTGGACTGCTCGCATTTTATTAGCGTGTTAAATTACTTGCCAGGTAATCTTTCCTAGGAACCCTGTGTCTGCATTTTTTCAGCAGAGCCTGGAAATGAAAGTTTTTGTCATTCACTCACCTGCATGTTGATCAAACCTGTATGACTTTCTTTCTTTTACAAAACAATGTTGGACTTTCATTGTATGGGCAAGAAACACTGATATATTTTTCGCGATTACATTTATTTTGAAGTTCTATAAGCAATGATGACATCATAAATTGAAAAAGAGAAATGTCTGGACTGAATTTAAAGATGTTCATTGCAACATCACTGCCTACTTTCAATCAGATGTGTGTCTTTTATTTTGCTCACAGTCATTGTTCAATCCATACTCCCAGATCCTAGTGTTGTGACCAGAGAAAGGGAAGTCGTTTGATTTTGGTGTTGAAATATGACGGAAGACATAATTGGTTGGCAGTTCCTCCCTGAGGCAGTTGATAGGTTTCCAGTGAACGCACACTTAATTTGACATTTCCTTTTCACAGTTGCCCATTTTAGGAGGCTAATGAACAGGGCCGGCACAAATCATAAATCCCACCTGGGGCTTGCCCCATTCGTACCATTGCATAATGCAAAGGTATTATTATTATTGTGTCTCCTATAAAAAATCCTGAAAAATTGATGTCATCAAGGTCTGGTAGAAAAATAAACAATGAACTAAATATGTCAACTTAAAGAGACAAGGCTTTATTTTATGTTGCTTCCTTACTGACTACCGTATATTCCCTAAGTCACAATTTATTACCGGCTTTTGGCAGTGATTTTGTTAGAAATGTTATGAATTTGAGAAGGATTTTTATTTTGAGCTGTAATGTTGCCAAGAAGTTGTCATGAACTGTATTCCAAATGATTGGCTGTCTTTACTCTAATGCCTCTAAAACATTCAAGGACTAGTATCTAAATAGATATGAAGCTACTTCCCTTCAGTGTTTGTCAAGCAGAGTTTCTGTTAATGACTAATTTTACTGTTCACCTGAAAGTGCCTGCTTTAAACAAGCTTGGTGATAACATGTTAAATGCTGGTTTGTCTGGTCTTCAGTCTGAATGAATGTCACAAAGGCCTGATGGTCTTTGTCAGGAGAGATTTATAACCGTAGAGCAAACTAAAAGGACTACAGCCAGTCTTTATAATGTTTACTCCGTATTAGAGGACAAAGCAAGAGCATCCTCTTTAATTAGAGATTTTGAATCCGTCTTTGTTTACCAGACAGTTGCTCAGCTAATGCACTAATGGAGTTTATGAGCACTGTAGTTCTTGTTGTGCCATTTTTACTTGCTCAAAAATAAGTGAGAGACCTACCGTAAAGGGAAGAAGGGCCTCATGCTATTTGAGAACTTCTCAGACCTTCATTATCCAAGTCTGTAAACAGAATTAAAGTGGAACGGCCTTCTCCCAGGTGTTAAGCGTGTATGTGTGGACAGAAGGACTGTTGGAGTTTGTCTCAGACCTGCTGTCTGAGATGTGGCCGAGATGTGATGTGACACAGAATAGAATAGCCCTCGGCGGGTTTAGATAAACAGACGACAACAAAGGATGTTCAGATCAGAGGAGCATTTCTTTTTAACAGGAACACAGGTGAAGCGGTGTGGTTTGTGTAATTACAGACATGGTGTTGTCTGATATGGAGAATTAATAACCTGTTTGTGGGTTTGCAAAGTTGTGCAGTTATTCCAAAGCTATGCAGTGGCCTGGACTGGTATCTGGACACTTACGTCACAGTTAAGTCAGTTAAAAATGTATAAATGTCATTGATTAAACCAAATGATGCTCAGAACTATCTTCACTTTTCTGAGCCATTTCTTGAATGTTTGGTCTCAAGGAAATTTTTAGCGGATGTATTAAGTCCGTTCCCCTCAAGATGTCCTTGCAGGGTAATCGAACATCATATTAGGTCAGAAAATTATCAACTAATGTTTGATACTCAGAAAGTCCTTTTTATAGAGAAAGTCTCAATAATTTGTCTTCATTGTAAATAGATTATATGCAAACGGTTTTGTACAATGTTATAGTTGTGCAAATGCATTCAATAACATGTACGCGTTCTTTTATGTATGTAATATTATAGCTTATAATAAAGAATTTATAATCATTTGTTCAAATAATTTCTGTTTTGTATTTTAAATGGTAGTTTACATTTTAGTAATTGTTATGCTTTTTATTTATATATATATATATATATATATATGTGTGTGTGTGTGTGTGTGTGTGTGTGTGTGTGTGTGTGTGTGTGTGTGTGTGTGTGTGTGTGTGTGTGTGTGTGTGTGTACGTGTGTATTTTATTTCATTTAAATCGATTTCATTTTTGGATTTAGTAATTGTTTTATTTTTTGTTTATTTAGGTTAGTTGCCAAAGCTGCTTTTTAAAATTATTTTAATTGTTCATATAATATTTAAATTTTATTTTACTTCAGACTTAATTAAAAAATTTTTTGTTAACAACACTGACACACACTTGTCGGTCTAAATCCTCTGTTTTTATACGGCCCTGTTATTAATACTATAACTTAGCCATCACAGAAAACTTTTAGCTTTTTTATAATATAAAAAAAAAAATCACTTAGTTTTTATGTTGTATCTACAAATGAGAATATCCTCAAGTGTTCCCAAAGGGAAGAGGGGTTTGTAAGGTGAAGCTAATTTGTGGGTACAAATTAAAAAATTGGCTACGGAGTTGACACACACACACACACACACACACACAGCTTGCTTATGCTGTTGTTAATGTTGTTGTGGTTGTTATTTACAGGTGGACGCATCAACAGCAGTTACGTTTGGATGTATAACTCTCAGCTCAACATCTGGATCAGAGTGGCTTCTCTTAATAAGGGTCGCTGGAGACATAAGATGACCGTCCTACTGGGGAAGGTGAGAGGGAGTAGTGTGTGTGTGTGTGTGTGTGTGTGTGTGCGTGTGTGTGTTTCTAGTCCCAGTGTCCCATTTCCTTAATCAAAGGCACACTTCCTTTACTGCAATTTAACTGTATGAAGAATATAATGCAATATAATGCATGATTTGCCCCTTTGTGTTGCACTGGTAAAACATCTCATGTAAATAATTTTAATTTTAGTGTTGCTTGGGGGTGAAAACATAATTTTAATAGGTTCAAATAAGGCTACTTTTGAATGGCTGATGATCGAGAAAGATGCTTTTGGCTTTATCTTAGGCGTCCCCGCCCCTGTTTCTTCCTTTTGTTTTTCCTTATCATAATTAGCCTTGCATTAGAATTACTCAGATTTCCTCTTCTCTTTGTTGTCCATAAATATTGCAGTTTGATACACGTTTGCAGCACTTTCAACACTGGTGAAAGACCGTTTCTTTCTTGGATGGGCCATAACATATCGGGACAATCTCCCGCTCCAATTGGTCTTCTTCCCTTAAAAGTGTGTGTGTGTGTGTGTGTGTGTGTATATGCATGGGATATTAATATTAAGCAATCTTCTGGTAATTTAGATTTTTTCTTATCTCCTTGGCAAATATGTTTTTTGTTTTAAGAATATATGCCATACAATTTAGTGTGGTTTATGATTCAAACGACAAAAAATATTTTAGCAGTGGGTTAAGAGAAACGTTAAGTTTTTAGAGCACCAACTTTCCGTGCAATGTTTATAGCTCTAATCTGTTGCCAATTAACTGATAATTTTGTAGAAATTAGCTGCCCAAGTTATTGTGTGTTGTGTTAGTCTTATGCAGAAGCATGCGTCACTTCATGTTTTGTTGTGATGGTCTTTTGGGGGGTTTTATTTTGGGGGTTTGTGAATCTTTTGAACACATGCATTTTATTACACATGCAGGGGGTGTAACATTCTGCCTGCTTGGATGTAAATCATGTTTTCTGTTCATACACATAGAGAAAGACACGCACAGAATGCTCTCTTGAGACTTTTTCTCTTGGAAAACAGTTGTTGTAATTCTCTCTCTTCCTGTGTGTGTCCACCCAATGCCCATCCTCCTCTGTAGTTGTTTACAGACACATTTACTTCATTTTCATGATGTTCTTTAGCAGGGTTGAAATCAGTTTCCATTTTGAAGTAAATAGTTCACCCAAAAATAAGTGTTGTTAACATTGTTCTGAACCTGTATAACATTTTCTTCAGTGGAACACAAAGACATGAGGGTGAGAGAATGATGCTGCAGAATTGCTACTTCAGTGAACTTTCCCTTTAAATGTTTTCATTCCATCTACCAAATTTCTTAAGGAATTATTTTTTGCATTTAATTTCGTGGTGTGTGCGTGTGAAAGTTGTTTATACCCATTTTTGCTTGCCTAATGCATAACTAAGTTCAGGTTGTTAACCTTTTGAAAAATGAGTCTCTTTTCTTGACATTTCTGAAGAACCTCTTAGCTCTTTTTGCTAAAACACATTCAGGGTAAAAAAAAAACCAAGATAACAGGATGATGAATGCATGTACAGCTATATGGAAGGAAATCTTGTTTGATAGCATATCTTATTTATTTCATTCCATCTACCTGTCATATCCATCCAACATTCTCTTATCTTGTTTGTGCAGCTCTGTTTAAAATTACTTGGAAGTTTTTCGCGTGCAAAGACGATGGGGTTCAAATCCTGATTAACTAGACCGTAATCACCATACATTTTAATTACGAATATACTTTCTTTTAATAAGTGTATGCATGTATGTATGCATGTATGCATGTATGTAATTGAAGTGAGTGCCATTTTAGTGCATTTCAGTGAAGATGAGTGTGACCGTTTAAATCATCAGAAAGAGTGAATAAGCGAACTTTAGCCTCTTAGGTCAGAGGTCAGGTTTCCTGTTAAACTAAATTAACGGGGGTCATTGACATTATGTTGTTATCCGTGGCCTTTCCACACTTCCTCTTGGGTGTCAGTTTGAGGATAAAGCTGTATGTGGAGAGAAAACGAGGAGTGCTCGTCTTTGAACAGCTACAGAGAAACGCCAGCCATGAGCTAGGGAAATGTGATGCTTGTGTTTGATCTGTTTTTAAACTGTCACTATTGTTTTGGCAAAATAATAATTTGCTGATTAATGTGACGGTTAAGAAAACATCAAAGGGATAGTTCACCCAAATATGAAGATTTTTATGCAACCTGAGATGAAATTAGTTTGGGTCTTCATTGGAATAGATTTGGAGAAATTTAGCATTAAGGTACACCTCTTGTTCATCAATGGATCCTCTGCAGTGAATGGGTGCCGTCCAAATAAGAGTTCAAACAGCTTATTTAAAAAATAACATCACAGTTAATCCAGACACATGCATATATAAATTTAAACATGCAATTAATAATTAAATTTTTAAGGGTTAGATTATCTAAATGTATTCATTTAGATAGCTATGTGAACATCTGTATGTATTCTGCAGGTGTATGCAGTTGGAGGTTATGATGGGAAGTCTTGTCTCAGTAACGTGGAGGTGTATGACTCATTCTCCAACCGCTGGACTGAGGTGGCCCCCATGAATGAAGCCGTCTCCTGCCCAGCGGTCACAAGCTGTGCGGGAAAACTTTTCGTCATTGGAGGAGAACCTTATGAAAACAGCTGCTCCAATAAGGTGAGTGGAAAAACTGTGTTAAAATACACAATACAAACACGCAATATAAAATTAGGCAGAACTCTACAAACCGTAAAGGATTTCACCTAAAACACTGGTAATGCAGTTTAGGCCTGATTTAGACCCATCCAGTAGTGCTCCAGAGTAGGTGTGTTTCAGTTAAAAAAAAAACTGTTATTTTTTTGTTTGAGAACAGACATGCATATGGCCTTTTAACAAAACTCCTTTTTTGTAACTTTTTAAATTTTTTTTTAGTCTTTGGCTTGGCACATGTAGTCACCCCATATTTCTATAAACCTGTCCATCTGATAAATGTAATAACCACATCTTCAACTTCAGGAAGTCTAAATGATACTGTCATCTGATTTTCCTGTTTGACATGATGTCTTCATGGTGAGAGTTTAAACAACCTGTCACACTGGCGTAGCTTTGAACCCCAGTGAGTGACGTATTTGGACTAGGCTGAACTGGTTTGCTGGTAAAGCCGTTCTCCCAGCCTAACTAGCTGAAAAATGCACCAAGACTAGCTAACAGACATTTTTGACTGGTTTCATATGGTTCATTAGTCACTTGAGTTTTGTTTTGTTTTTCGTTAGGATGCTTTTCTAGAAGATAGCTTCTTATCTAAATAACCCCTGAAGCAGCTCACTAGAGTTGTCATAATGTTTGTATCTTATTTTCAATATTTTAATTCTTTTTTTAACTGCTTCAAAATATATATATTTTTAAATATAATTGACATTTAACTATTTGTGTCTCATGATCCTTCAGAAATCATTCTAATCTGATTTGCTGCTCAAGAAACATTTCTTTCTATTATCAATATTGAAAACCATTGTGCTGCTTAATACATTAGTGAAACTGTAATTTGATTCTCCTTTGTTTGAGATTTGTGTATGAGGGGGTCCTGCCTGTACCATGCCACCCAAAACCCCTAAAATGTGTGTATCCTTTTGAACTGAAAGGCTGCTAACGGCAGATAGGGAATGAACGTGTGTTTTTGTGCTGGTGGTCTATAACCTAGTGGTGGGCCTGTGTGCTGAGCTTATTGTACTCAGACACTGCCGACATCTTGGGTAACATCTCACATGGGTTTTCTCAGCAATTGATTTTTCAGTGCTCAGATTACGGCCTTCTTTACTTGCCATCTGAAGCAGAAAGAGAAAGAAAGTGGAAAAACCTGAAAGGAAAGGATCTGATATGGTTTTCTTATTAAAAAAAAAAAAAAAAAAAAGTTGCGTGTTCTAACATAAGTCCTGCATTTGTCATCTGAGAATTTGCAAATGATGTCTCTTCAACCGTATGTCTTTACTGTCTGTCAGTGTGCATGTCTTCACTAGCTATGTTTCCATCCACCTATTTTTATGCTCATTTTGGGATTATTGCATAAAAAAAAAAACACTCTGGATGGAAATCCCGAGATGTACATAAATTCTAAAAATGTGCATTAACTTATGCGCACAATTGAGTAGCATAAACTTTTAATCCCGATAAGAAAAATGCTCATAAACGATGATGGAAACACATTAACGCAAATAAATTCCACCATGCGCATTTAAAAAGTCATGTGACTTTGCATTGTGAGATGGGATAACTTTAACCAGCAGACCAATTTCGTTCACTGCTTCTATATGTGGTTTTGGTTGTTCGGAAATGCCTGAAGAAAATCTGTCATCAAAGTATTTCTGTATAATTACTGTCTTGCATGACTGCGTTTCCAAACAGCAGACATCCTCCTCTAAAAGCAATGACCGCATTTATTCTGCTACGTCTGCTCTCTCTGAACTGCAAGTCATTTTTAATATTCAGTGGTTTTCCTAGGTCCTTCTTTTTTATATATATATTTAGTTCCAGTTTATCAGGAAGTAATGATTTTGTTCTATTTTGACTTGATGGATGGATTTATTCGCAAATGTTTTATGTGATGTTCCAGTTTTGCACATAAGTTAAATTCGCATCTTTGGATGGAAACATCCACATTGTCAATCTTTCTTAAATCTATTCATTAGCTGGCAAAGAGAAACATTGTTTGCACTAAAAAGTGCAAATATTAGATTGTTCTTTCTGGTTTTTCACCCGCAGGCCCAGTCCTCTTTAGAATTTAAGGCTATTCAAGATTATAAAACATCCTTTCTCCATTGTGTTTCAGGTCCAGTGTTATGACCCAGAGTCAGACAGCTGGCAGCTGAAGGCATGTATTCCTTTCACCAAACCCAATATATCTGCCGTTTCTCTCAATCAACACATCTACGTTTGTGGTGGCCTCACCAGGTCCATCTACTGTTACGATCCTTCACAGGACCACTGGATGCACGTGGCCCAGACCTTCAGCAAACAGGTTATCTGAAGCCTAGTGAAAACCTCAATGTTCCTGTCATTTTGGTCCCATATACTGATTTTTAAATCATCGGTTTTGTTTTAGGAGAGTTGCGGTAATGTCAGTTTGCAATGGGAAGATCTACATACTGGGTGGACGGGGAGAAAATGGTGAAGCCTCTGACAACATTGTGTGCTACAACCCAGCCTCTGGCATCATCAACATGCACGGCTGCAATGCCTCGCTCCATTTCCTACCATGGCTGTGTTACTATACACCGTTTCAGCGAAAAAACAACGCAAACCCCTGAAAGCATGCTGCAAACACTAACATGCAAACATGGAGCTGTAGACTCTTACATGCATATTAAAATCATCTAAACAACTTTGCAACATTTATATTGAGTGATAAATTATTTTTTCTTCATACGGTTAACATGCATATATATATTTGCACTGTATGGGTGTAGCACAATGTTTACTGCTACCGTTGATTTTAATCATACCAAAACTGTTATTTGTGAGGCAGATTTTTTTTGGAACAAGGAAGAATGCAAATTGTAAACCTTCCTCATAAACTGAAATGCATTTAGAGAATGTGTCTAAATCTGATGGAGTATTTACATAGATGCTGTGATGGTGCCAACAGTCTTGTAATTGAAAAAAACACTGCTCTTTTTGCATATTTTCTAAGATTTTAATTTGTGGCTTTTTGTTTTGTTTATTTTGATAGCATGACTATTGCGTTTTGACAATGATTTTCAAGTCTGCCAGAACAAACTTTAAGGCTCAGTCTTGAGGTGAATTATATACTCTTTTTACATATTATGCTTCCTGAGCTTAAGTAAAAAGAAAGCACTTAATACTCCGTCAGAAATGCGTATGAGGTATTCATAATAAGGTTTTGGCGTTCCAAGCATTTGAATACCTAAACCACACACCTCAGTGATTGACAGCTCTGATTTTGGTCAATGAATTAGTTACGTCAGGTTCTTAATGAACCCTAACAGCTGTGAAACAATTTTTTTTTTTTTTTTTTTTTTTTTTTTTTGCTGTGTATCATATTCTGTATTTAGGGGTCTCGTTAACTTTAGTTTGACAACCAAGCGGTGCCTTTCTGATCTTTTTTTATTATTAGAGCCCCAATCATGCACTTGTATGTACTACTGTTAGTAATATATCTCAATGTAAATACATTCTAACCTTTTTTAATGTTATCTGTGTTATGTGATGTTGTGCTTGTTAAACAATCCTATAACTGCAGATAGCATCTGAATGTTTTGATTTGAAACCGCTGGAAACTTCTTGTGTTGCGTGTACGGTTGTGCGTAGTCCAATTACACTAACCTAATTTTTCATTTTAAGGAGTAAGATAACTGCAGTCTCTGCTCTAGTACTAATCTGTAATGGAGATAGATATTTGCCATTATTCAGAATCATTTTCTGCAATTCATCCGAACGTGTCAGGCAGGATGCTGGCAGCTAGTTTACCCCAAAGCACCGCGTCTCCTGCCTTTCTGCCTGCAATGACAAAGATATAAGTGTATTTATATATACTTTAAACATAACGTTGATTGCCCTTTTGATCATTTTGGATTATTAAAAGCTGTTCTGTTCTGAACTTTTTGTAAATGTTCCATTATACTATGTTTTTTCTCAAACCCTTGTTTATATTCAGTTTGTCTTGGTTAGATGTGGTGTGTTTGCAGGATTGAATCTATACAATCCTGAATGGTCCAACACTGAAGTTTGGCTTTCCAGCTCAATTCATAAATACATCCTGGTATTTTTGGTTTGCGATCAAAACTCCTAAAAATGCAGTTTCTGATCGTATTCATTATCAGTGGTACTGAAGCCATAAGAAATACTGGAACATTTTTAGAAATAATAATATACCTTACTTTTGTAAAACTGCAAAAGTACCTCACTAAATTTTTTTATTTGCAATCATTTATGTTGACATTTCATGTAACTGTTCATCAGAAAAACTTTATGAAGAAAGTGTTTGTACAACCTTCGTCATTTTTGTAGTTTGCGGAAACCGGGATTCCTCTGAGTATCTATGTATTATTCAAGATTCTATTGAAATTCATCAAAAGGAAAACAAAGCTATATTCCTCATACTTTAGCAGAGTAGGCTACTTTACTCGTACTTTACTTCCTCATACTTTAGGTTGTAACGAATCATAATCTCACTCACAATAAAAAAAAAGAAAAAAAGTTTGCTTCGCCATCCTTAGCGATTTTAAAAGCGAAAGCAACTACATATTTTACGGTTTACAGGAATTTTTCAATTACAAACTGAATTCCTTGAAATGTTTATGAGTTCCCAGCATGGATTGAAATATTTTTTACAATAAGGCCTATTGTTTAGCTGTTTGGTGACTTACCTAACTATACCTGTATGATTTATGTATAGAAACAAAGATAGCATATATTGAGTGTCCTATAAAACAAATATGGCTACAAAAAAAAATGAAAATGTACTGAACACAAAATATGTATTGTGCCTTGATGAATCTATTGGATGAATTAGACATTTAGCATTTAGTGAACTTTCATATGAAAAAAACAAAAAGTATATATATTTGTTTCATTTTTATTGTTATTATAATTTTTGTCTTGTCTGAGGTTCAGTTTTTTTTTTTTTTTGGTTATTCTATAATCATTTGTGAACCCATTGTGAGCTCATGTTTTCAGATTTTACCTGGCAATTGTTAAATTCATTAGCACTGGAGCCATGAGCATTTTTACAACTGGTCAAGATTTTTAAGTTCAAACAGTTTGTCTTGTACTTGAAAATACATATGGACCCAGACTTTTAGCATTTTCTGTGCTAATTTTTGAGGCCAAATATGCAGAATGTATTTAAATATTGTAAAAATCTTTTAACAGAGCAGATAGTAGCTGAAGGCATTTTCAAATGAAACAAAATAATTTATTTTTAAAATCAGTATTCAGTTGACTTTTATTAAAGATGACCTCTAAAAATGTAAAGCATCAGCAAAAGGCCAGAACAGAAAAGAAAGACCTTTACCTCTAAGATTTCTTGCCACTGGTTCTGATTTATCATCTGAAGCAATGTTTCATTACAGTTGCCAAATGAAATAGTTTGCTCTGCTTGACAAATTAAACTTACCGACATGTTTCCTTTATGAACGGAAAATGCGATAAGAAGCAAGCTTGATGAAAATGTGATTCCTGTAATGTGTGTGTTTTCTTGTAATGTTCATTTATGATAGCAGATCCCTCAGGTGAGATGAAGGCCAAAGTGTTGATGTGTAAAGAGCTGCTTGGAACGGATTACTTAGTCATCCATTCCGGCATTGGTTCCGAGCATTTTTACAAGGAAAGATGTATGAAACTGCAATGTAGACATGG